>NC_039365.1:59808444-59859514 GCF_003573695.1 Papaver somniferum
TTTTTTATAAAGAAAAATAAACAAACCCTAAAAAAAAAAAACAAAATATCTAAAAAGAAATTGTCTTCTTCTCCGTTCTTTTCGCTTTAAGCTTTCGCTCCAAGTCTTTATGCTTTAAGTTCCAGTCTTTACGAAATCACCAAACTCCTTGGCTCAATTCGCTTTATGATCCAAAACCTGTAGACAAAAGATAAATACCCAAAAACGTAAAAAAGAACAAAAATAATAAAAACCTAAAAAATAAAAAAAATAAAAAAAAATAAAAGAAAACGAAGTCTAAAAACCCTAAAAGCAAATCCCCGGCAGCGGCGCCAAAAATTGATGTGGTTGTAGATAGTGATAAAAGT
This sequence comes from Papaver somniferum, assembly GCF_003573695.1. Lineage (NCBI taxonomy): Eukaryota > Viridiplantae > Streptophyta > Magnoliopsida > Ranunculales > Papaveraceae > Papaver > Papaver somniferum. The sequence continues at coordinate 59,808,792 of NC_039365.1, forward strand.
AGTTCGATTCTCAGACTTGCGAAGGATAAACTATAGACTTAAATTCTATAACAAAAATAGAAAACTCAAACAAAGATGATGTTGTTATCAATATTAAAAGAACAGTGAGGCTAAGATTCCACTATTTTCCAAGTTCAAAGTGATTTAAATCCAATATTTATATTTATTCAATTTTTTCGTTTAATTTGATTCTAAAATGTTGCAACAAGTAGATTTTTAAAATAACAAGTGTAAATCAGAAGCATGGGATATCAAAAACCTAAGTCCAAGCATATACCATCAATGGAAATCACAATTGTTGAATAAAAATCATTAAAACAATTCTCAAACAAGGCAAATAATCATACAAATAATTGTAATAAATAAGATAAATAGAAAATACCACTCTTTATTGGAAAAATAGCTTCCTCTATCGCCTCAGCAATGGGGTTTAGCTTCTCATATCAAAAACAGGTTCAAAATATTTTTTTCATTGCTCAAAAGGTGTTTTCAAAAGTGAAGAGACTCAAAGGGAGTAAAACAGTTCAATCGCAACGTTTATATGCGTTGCAGGTCGACTATTACAAGAGAAACATAAGGAATAAGACTGCTACAGTAACGATAAAAGCGAAGTGTTGTAGAACAACGACAGTGTTCTGCGACAGTTGGGCGTGGGTTGATGTTCTTCGTGTTCTTCAGCAGCACCAGCAGAAACAAAACTCCAATTCGTGATTTTAGCTCTTTGTTCTCTTCTAAACCTCCTCTAAAGTTGTCTGCCCCCCCTCTGTGACTTGAAGCAACCTTTTTATAGCCAACAGGAACCTTAATACTCGATTTAATTCTCTCTTTACTTCGGCAGAAAGTCTAGGACTTCTCCACTTTCCAAACTCTTCTCTACGCGTTTCTGAGCTTTCCCGATTGTCTCAAACTCTTCCTTAGATAGATATGTATCTTTGGAAAGATTTTTAGGTCTTTAGTCTCTCTAGAACTTCTAAAAATAATCTCAATAGGGTCCCCTGTATAACTCCACCTCTGTTTTGCTCCAAATCGATTTCTAGCCCAATTCAATCCATTCCAGCGCCCATACCAAGCCTGTTATGCTTAATCACGTCCAGCCCAACAAATTCCAGCGATTGAATCTCTCTAAAACAGCCGAGAAATTCGAACCAAGTTTCGCTCGTTACTGCCATTTTTTCCCCGCCAATTTCAGTTTTTGAACGTGAAGGGGAAAGGTTACCCCTTATCCAGTGGTCGCCCCTTATCCGCTTCTGGAGTCCGTATAACACTTGTTCCTTGGGTGCGTTTAGTAATTTTTCTGGGATGTTTTCAACACTTTTCTCGGGGTTCCTCCGGGGTATTTCTGGGATGTCACTGGTACGTCTGCTACGGAGGTTCAAATGGCACGTTTTGAGCCAATTTCGCCGCAAAAGCTTATTTCTCCAAAAACACCTACAAAGAGATAAAATACCAAAATAAATACAAGAATGAGAACTATCAATATATAGAATCGAGACAAATTAGACACAAAAATGTGTCTATCACATGGGATTTTGATGTAGAGAGGTTCCGTTTGACGACGTTTCATGGAATAACATTAGGTTGGAATGACTTGTTATGTGGATAACATTTATTGAAATATATTGAATTGATATTTCCAATAAAACCAAGTCCCCAGTGAATCCCTCATTCACTCAGCAGAGTAGAAGGATTTTGTAGCATCCATTGATTAACGATGTTGCATCTACTTCGGAAGTCTTATCATGGGGTAGTGAAGGTTTATCGATTGTAATTCAGTTATACTTTGATCGTGTCGGTGTTGAACCGGTGTGTCATGTCGAGATATTATGTTGAATCTAGAGGCGTTATTATCGAAGGTGTACTCTTTGATTGGGAGTACAATTCGAAGGCTTCTTATATGCTTGAGCACTGAAGTGTCGAATATCTTAGGATTGATCGTCTCGGGCCGTGTATCTTCTGTTGATTCGGCATTCAGCAGCGATAGCGGGATTCAACACTTGTGCAGACATCATAGATTTCTGATACTCGTGGACATTCCTACAAGTCTATGGAGGAATTCCCAAAGCGTTCTTTTCCATGCTTTCGTCATCTCTCAGTAGTGGATGTCTCAGTGAGATGCTCGATTCGAAGCGGTGTCAGATTCAACCACTTAGTGAAATACTAATGCGGTGAAGCTACCATTCATGACGTATTGCAGAGTTGCTAACAGAATTGAATCCCCATGCTAGGATAGCATGTGAGGAAATAAATGACATATACATGAAAGGAATGATACTTTCCTGAGTGCGGAACCTCTTGATGAATGTCTATGCATCTTTTGCAGGTTCTTGCTTCAACCTCGTCAAAGTTCGAAATTTCTCCAAGTGCTCCGATGATGGGATGACAAGTAGATTCTTGTCGAGTGATGCCTGCGGCTCTAAGGGTTTTCAGTGTTCTCTCAAATTCATTTTCTTGGAGATTGATTGTGGTGAGTAGTCCCCGTCCATACATCTCTTTGTCTGTGGATAGAGGCTCAAGAAATATTTCCGGAATGGATTTGCTAACACGATGTGATTAAGAGCCGTGAGCATGTCTTTCCTTTGAGCTCTTGACAGATAAAGCAATTCGCATATGTGCTCGATCAATGACTGAACTGCTTCGTCGGAAGGTTCTTCGGGGAGATTGAAGTTCTGTGATTCTCAATTTCTTCTTCGGTCGGATCTTCCCTGGTGAATGGAAATTTGGTTGCACCATCTCGAATCCAGACTTCCAGTAACTCGATCACTTCTTCGGTGAGAAGAGGGAAGTTTGAGTCTATCTGATCATTTTCCCATTTGTTGATGTAGGGTTGAAGGTTGTGCATTTCGGGATTGGTTATCCTTTCTTTGCGCTTCCGAATGATCCCGAGAGATTGGAGAAGTATGCTTTTGTTGTGGTGCTTCGGATTTCCTTCTGCTTCCTTCAGCAACAATGTTCATGCAAAGTTGGAGGTTGTATTGTCTGTTAAAGAGATGCTGAGTATCACGAGGTTCTCAGTCTAGGTCTTTCTCTTTCCAGTAAAGCATGCGTGGTAGTTGCTAATCGCTTGCCTGCTTCATGAAGTTCTGAAAAAGTCTGGAATCGCAGATTCTCCGCCAAGGCTCTGTAGATTGGGATCATTCCGTTGTGTTCATGCTCTCTTAGTGCCTTCATGAATCGATAGACGTGTTCTCGAGCGTTCCTTATGCCATTGTAGTGTGGACGTTGGGGTAGTGTAGCTCTTCGGGAGAGGAATTCTTTGCAAACAGCAGGATATGGAAGTTGATGACGATGAATCGGTGTCTTGTCTTTTCATCGATCCTCCATAAAGCGTTCCATGATTTCACGGCTGATGAAGCCTGCAGGTTCCTTCATTGGTGGATTGTCTGCAGCCTTATGGACTTCATCATCGTCTACTACATGGATCTGAGTGGCTTCAGGATCAGCAGTCGAAGATGTTTCTTTGGCTTTTCCCTTCTCCTGAGTTTTCTCTGACATATTTTCAGTGAGAGTTTTGAGATGATTGCATAGATCTTTTTGTGTTGCAGCCATGTCAATATGGTTTTTGGCGAGAGTCTCTTACACCTTCATGAGATAAGCTTTCCTTTGGTTTCTTCAGGAGATTCGCTAGGAGGTGAATTGTTGGTAGTGCTAGTAGCATTGCTTGCAGCATTGACAAGAGTGATCACTGGAGCACCAGCACTCGTAAGAGTGGTAGTAACATGTGACGTGACATTGTTGGCCAGAGGAGTGGTATTAGCGGTACCACTGGAGCTTGCAGCATTGAGAACAATAGTACTTGTGGTGGCAGTACCACTAGAACTTGCGATGTTAGAGTCGGGTGTTGAACCCAGATTGGTAACTGAAATAGATCCAATATATACCATCTTTGTGAGAATTGTGATTGCAACCGAGAGATTAATCTCCCACTGTGGTCGCCAATATATAGATGGGGGAAAACGAGTCGCTGATTTTTTAGGGAAGCGAAGAGACGAGCGTGTTTTCGAAACTCCTCAACCGAGCAAACTGTTCAACCTCACACAGATGCACTGCAAAGGAAGTGCTTAGATTCGAGAGATCAATCTGTAGGACTCCGGCCTAAACCAAGTCAATGGCCATTCCAGAGTCAATTCGGTCGCAAAGAGGGAGATGGGTTGATCTGTAGGAGGGAAGCTGAGAATTGTGTGGGATCAGTGATGATCAAGGATTGTGGATGTGTTGAAGGTTTCTGCCATTTCGGTGAATAAGTTCTGATAGATTGATGTATTCTTGAGAATGGTTACTTCGAGAAATTCTGTGTAAAAAATTGTTGATTACTGATAATCTTGTCTCTTGTTTTTAAATCATGGATTCCGAGACTTATTTATATTGTCAGAGTTGTGAACACCTTGATCCCTGTAAGTGTGACGGTTTCTTGAGTGAAAGAATGGGAGAGTGGGAGATCGTAGTAAAACCAATTTCAGATTATGCGGAGACTTGGTTGATCATTCACCCACTACTTTGCTAACTCCCTCAACCGTTGACACGACTTACTCTACTTCTCGTTGTGGATGAATCCACGTGTTGTAGGCCGCCAGACCAAAACCCTAGTTGATATCCCCCAATTTGACGTGATTAATGTCTCACGAATCATGGAGTCTGCATGCCAGACGTGTATTGATTAGTCAGTTGTTGACTGATTAGACAGTGAGTCTAGGTTTTGTTGAATCGAGCATGAGTGATGAATGCTCAGCGATTCATGGATCAAACATGTGGTTCTCTAAAGGATATCAGTATTTGTTGATTCAGTGATGAATTATTGAGTGAATGAGCAAGTATTGCTCAATTCGGAAAATTGCTGAATATTAGGAATTTGACGAGCAACTGAGCAAGTATTGCTCAATCCGACAAATTGATAATTTTGACGTGCAACTGAGCAAGTATTGCTCAATTCATCAAAATACTGAATGTTGATAATTTGACATGCAATTGTGCAAGTATTTCTCAATTCGACAAATTACTGATAAATTACCAAATATTGATAACTGGATCAATATTTGAGCAACTGAGCAAGTATTGCTCGATTCGACGAAATATTTATTGGTGACGTGACCCAATAAAATATTAAAATATTGGTAGATTACCAAATATTATATGATTAATTCAGATGTTGGTTGATGAATCCATCATAAATTCATTATTGTTTGAATCTTGCTCAGAATGATGATTCGTAGAGCATTTATTAGAAACCCTAATTTCAGATCATAGTTGATGAATCGCTGAAAATAGGTCATGAGTGATATAGGGACCGAACAGATGGGATGATGGGCGTCCATGTGGTGCCCAGTGCTCGAGTGAGCATGCACCAGGTTTTTCAGTTGGAGGGTTGGTGAAAGAATGATGATTAAATGCCGGTTTCATCATTTATTGAAATATTGTTGGGTTCAGCATTAGGTGATAAAACCTAAGTATGAAAGATGAGGGATTGATCAAGATAGCATGGGAACGGATCTTGGTGGTCACGGGACCAGCTGTTGGTCGTTTAAGCAATACCCAGGTTGGTTGGAGAGAATTTGGGCCCAATATGAGCAATTGAGCAAATTAGATCAGAATTATGAAAACGTGTGGGACCGGATTTGTGCAAGCCTTAGGAATGACTCTGGTCGGTCAAGAAGGAATGAAGTGCTACCATGGTGTCCGTGTCTCCGTACTGAGAGTTTCAGTATTTTCTGATGTGCGTTCGAGCAACATTGTGAATTTTCAGAAGAGTTTCATCTTGACTGAAATTCTTGATTTTTGTTGGAATGAGCATATACGCTCAATTGATCAACATTTTGTACATATTAAATAAGAGTATTTTAACATTTAAAATTGTCGTGAAAGGCTAACCAGTCGTGTGATCATGTTGGCTTTTGGTTTTTCGTGATTCGAGCAAAATTTGAGAAGTTATGACGAAATCATGATTTTTGCTCAAACCAGGGAGTTTCATGAATTTAGGAAATTTATAAAAGACTAGGGATTACAAGGTGTGGGACCGGACACGTCTAGGGCATGGCCAGCCGGCTATGTTTCCCGGTCCCGCACACCTTTTTCTATTTTATAATATTATTTTTCATGAATCCGTGAAGTTATGGAGAATCCATGAGTTTTTGTTGAAACGGAGGAGTTTCATGAGATTGGGAAATAATAATTATAAAAGGATAGGGATTGTAAGGTGTGGGACTGACCACGGCTTGGGCATGGCCGGCCGGCTAGGTTCCCCGGTCCCGCACACCTTTCCCTAACTTATATTATTATCTTTCATGAATCCATGAAGTTATGGAGAATTCATGAGTTTTGCACAAACAAGGAAAGTTGCTAAATTGAATGAGTTTTTCATGAGTTCATTAAAATAACAAAAATAAGGAAAAATAATGGGAGAGGCATGGGACCGGCCACCGCTAGGGCATGGGCGGCCGGCCGGCGGGCCCGGCCCCATGGGCGCCTCTTTATTATTTTAATATTTGTTGTTTTTCTCCTTTTTTGTGTAGGATTATTCATCTGTCCATATTTTTGAATGCTCATTTGTGCATCCGGGTACTCAGTTGTGCATCATTTTCGAGTACACTTGCACCATTTTTGTGGGCCTTACTCAGTGATGGTCCAGATGCCCGGTTGTTGAGTATTTATTGCTAATTCATGAAATTCAGTGGAGAATAATTCATGAAACGGAGCAGTAAAAATGAGTAGTTATTTATTATCAATTCATAGGATCAGCTGTAGATTCGACCACGAATTCGGAATAATAAAACAAGCATTACCATCCATGGGATCGTGGATTCGACCATAGAATCGGAGTAATAAAATTATCTATTACCATTCCATGAGATTAGCCGTGAATTCGATCATGAAATCGGAATAATGAGATAATATAGTAATTTATTGTCATTCTATAAGATCAAGTCGTGGATTCGATCATGGAATCGGAGCAATTTTTATTGCCATTCCATGGGATCAGGCCGTGGATTCGACCATGGAATATGAGCAATTGTTATTGCCATTCCATGGGATCAGGCCGTGGATTAGACCATGGAATAAGAGCAATTGTTATTGCCATTCCATGGGATCAGGCCGTGGATTTGATGAGATTTTCAATTGAGTTGTAGTAGTAGGTTCGTTGAGACTTGTGAAAGCAATAGATTTTAGACTTAACTTTAAAGCAAATAAAATAAAGCAAATAAATGTTGATATGTTGTGAAAATTATGGAGAGGCTGGAGCTAAGATTTCACCATTCATCAATACTTATGAGTTTCTAAATTAATTTATATCATGCAATTTAAACAATTGATTCGATTCTAAAGTATTGCCAAAATCAGATTCCCAAAATATCAAATGTTAGTCGCAAGTATAACGCATCAAGAGTCTAAAACTAAGCATGCATCATCAAGAGAAAACACATTTGATTAATAAGAATCATTTTAATTTATTTTTTATCAATGCAATTAATTATATAAAAATATTGCACACAGAAATACCCAAGAGTTTTTGTTTCGTCTTTTGATAAATCAAGATGAATAGGAACCAATTGATAACACAGACTTATATTCCCGAAGAACAGCCTAGAATTATCAATCACCTCACAATAATCTTAGTCGACCAGCGAAAGAAGATACCGTGGAATAACAAACGATGAGACGAAGTGTTTGTGATTAATTTTCTATCTTGCCTATCGGAGATATGAAATCTCGAGCCAATTATTTCAATTGTACTCAACACGATAAAAACAACAAGATCAGATCACGCAACCACAAAGATAATAGTTGGGTCTGGCTTTACAATCCCAATGAAGTCTTCAAGTCATTAACCTTCAGGGTCTCGAGAAGAAACCTAAGGTTAAAGGAGAATCGACTATAGTTATGCAACTAGTAACACACAAGAGGTGTAGGGATTAGGTTTCCCAGTTGCTAGAGTTCTCCTTTATATAATTTTCAAATCAGGGTTTGCAATCCAAGTTACCTTGGTAACAAAGCATTCAATATTCACCGTTAGATGAAAAACCTGATTCAACCAAGCTAATATCTTTGAACCGTTAGATCGAACTTAGCTTGTTACACACAAATGAAATGTACCCTCGTTTAGGTTTATGTAACCGTACCTAAACGTGTACACCATGTTGGTTCAGAAATAGTTAACCGAGGTTAGCCATATGATTACTCTCATATCAACCTTATTCATCTCAACCATAACTAGTTCAAATGACTCAAATGAAACTAGTTAAAGAGTTGTTCAATTGCTATAGAAAACACAATTGAAACCAAATCCGTTTGATTCACTTGAATCAATCATGAACATTATAGCCACGATTTTAAAAGATTGTATTCCTTATTATTTAAATGTTTAAGTCCATGAACTGACCGATTTGACAAAGTAACCAGCTTAAGTATGCGTATGGGTATGCGTACCTAAGTAACCAGATTTGAGTTTGTTTAGTTTCCAAACTCAGCATAAATTTTCATTTCGAAAACTTTCTCTTAAGATGACTAGTTAAGAGTTTGTTAAAACCAAACTCAGCAGAAATTTTCGGTTCGAAAACTTCCGCCAGTATGCGTACGGGTACGCATACTTAACCTGTCTCCTTCACCAATTTCGTATACACATATATGCATACACCTGGCTCCCGGTTTATGGATTTATACACTAATGTGTGAACATACTATATATGCTTATATCCAAAGATGGTTACAGGATTCTAAACTCTTTATTTCAATCATTGAAACATTCTTCTATAATGACAATAGCCATTTTCACACACTATTATCATCAAAGCAATTTTCAAGATATTGAAATAATCATTATCGAAACATTCCAAGCCTACATCAAATGATTGTATCACACAAACCATGTAAGATGTTACTCGGAAATTTTCTCATGATATAAGATGAACTTGGTCGAAGCGAAAGATTACCAACACATATTTAGAAAAATATGTAAGCGAGATATACTCAGCACGAAATCTCAAATGTGTATAGAGCAAACTATATCTTAACATGACTTATGTCTCAATATAGGAGATAGTAGAAATATGCTTTCCAAGTGATAGATGAGTTCAAGTCTCCACATACCTTTTGTCAAACAAGTTCCACAAGCTCCCCTTAGTAGTTCTTCGTCTTCAAATGATGAACTCCGTGAAATCTAAGCTCAACTACACTATCTATGTCCTAGTCCGAGACATCTATAAATAGGGTAGAAATCAAGAATTATAGTTTTGATCACTAACATTGACAAAAATGCTTGAGATAGCAACGCATGCGATTTCGACCGAGCAGTGCTCTAACATATGTCATCAAATATACTTCTCTTAGGGACAAAAGCACTTCGATTTTGAGAAACAAGATTGTTCATAAAAGGTTTGAGTCCATTAGCTAATGTCTTAGATAAAATTTTGTAAATAAAGTTACTAAGGCCAATATGTCTATATTGAGAGACTAATTCATCTAGAGGACCTTGGGAATAAGAGCTATGTTTGTATGGTTGAAAACTTTAGCAATATGCCCAGTACGAAAACAAGTTTGGGTCATATTAAAAACAACCTCACCGGTAATATCCCAATGTTTCTGATAAAAAAGCCTCGTAAAACCATCAGGTCCAGGAGTTTTTTCCCTTCCCATTTAGAAAAACACATTTTTAATCTCCTCAACAGAGAGGGGAGAATTTAGACGGGAATTATCCTCATCAGAGAATTTCACAGGGATATCATGGAGGATATCATCCAAATTGCTGAGGATGGGAAGAATACAAGGTTTTGAAATAATCAACAAAAGAAGTATCAATGCTATCTCTATCAGTAAGAATAGTACCAAAATTGTTCTTAATCCAACTAATGACATTTCTTTTTCTTCTGAAAAAAGTGACTATATGAAAACAGGGAGAGTTTCTATCTCCTTCCATAAGTTAAACTTCTCTCGATTATTGTCCTTTTAGTATAACTCCTCTAAATTATACAAATACTCCAATCTGGCTCTAAGTCTAGAAATGGAATTAGAGTCAGTTGGGTTAGAAGTTTGAATATCTACTAAGTCCTTCCTAGTAGTTTTAATATTTGTCTGGATGTTACCAAAAGAAGACTTATTCTAATCACGAAGACCTTTCTTAGTACTAAGAAGTTTGGATTTTAATTTAAAGGCTGGAGATCCTCCACATTAATAGACGAAGAGTTGGCTATGATATATCTACAAGTGGGATCCTTAGTCCACATAGCCATGAAATTAAAAGGTCTTGGCATGCTGAAGTCGTCATAATTAAAGCAAACATGCATAGGGAAATGATCAGAATAGTCTCTAGTCAAGTTATTGATACAAAGTTTAGGAAATATTTGTTCAACAATTTGATTGACTAGACATATATACAATCTTTCAAGAATTTAAGGTCACTACCATGTTGTATATTAGACCAAGTAAATCTAGGACCAGAGAAACCAGGATCATGCACATTGCAAAAATTTCTAAGATTGAAAAAATCAGAATCTTCTAATTCTAAACCACTATTCTTATCCTTAGTTCCTAAAAGGGCATTAAAATCTCCTACAAAGAAAATAGGTTCATCAGGAGGTGTAGGCGGTAACTGACATTGGTTATCCCAGAAGGCTTGTCTTAAGCTTCTATTAGGTTCTCCATATATAAAGTAGATATGACAGACTTTGGAATGGATAATATCACTAGTTGTGACATAGATGCCCCTCGAGCTCGAGGATAAAACATTGAGGTTAATCTCTTTTTTCCAAGCCAACACTAACCCACCACTTCTTCCAATACTTGGAACATTGAAAGTACACGGAAAACCCATATTTCACTGTCTTCAAGCAGCCAAATCCTTATTCATTTTAGTTTCAGATAAAAAAGATAATATCATGGTTGATATTTCTACGGAGGAGGCTAAGTTTCTTATTACCATTTTTTTTACCTAAGCCTCTAAAATTCCAACACAACATGTCAACATTATTCATAGGGAAAGTATTCACGGGATTAGAAGCATTGAAGGAATCATTAGAAGGAGGCGACGAAGTAGAATTTACCTGATTGGTAGAATCAAACCCACCACCAAGCTGAGAATCAGTAGAACCACCATTTTGAGTAGAACTACCATCTTGGGTAGAATACTCAGAGTAACAGCTGCATGAAAATAATTATTGCGGGCACCATTGTTGCTTGGGTATCGTCAGCAGTTACATTATAACTACTATAAGGATCAACCAAGGAATGGGTATTAAAGGTATAATTAGAAAAATTGATGGCAGGGAGATCACCCAATTTGGTGATAAAAGGACACAACTTTGAATAATCAAGTTCTGAAATACCACTTTGTTCAGGGATGAGCACAATATTATATAGAGTAGAGGAGATAGATATAGTACGTTTTCTCAGATCCGATCTAGGATTAGTTTTCCTTTTGATATTGGACAGAGCATCATGCCCAACAGCTGAGGAAATAACTTCTTCTCTAGTAATAGCAGGATTTTCAGTCAGAGCAGCCACAGTTTTGAATCTTTTAGAGGAATTAATAGTTCGAATCGTGCCCCGATTTGGTGACTCGGGATTATAAATTGATGCATCAACTGTCACGTTCTGAGTAGTAACTTGCTTGAAGATGACTGGCAAAAAATTGTTTAAATGAGTTGAGTTTTGTTGAATCGGACCAACATCAAAGATCTTTAAAGCAGCTGACCGACTAACAAAAGGACCCATTTGGAGATTACTTGCCATACCTTTTTGAACAATATTATCAGCATTTTGAGTAGTGTTTCTAGATTTTCGTTTGTCACTAGGATGGACATCGAGGGTCTCAACTTGAGTATCAAGAACAATATCACTTGGAGACATAATAGTGTCATTCACCACTATATTAGATATGGATGGAGGGCATTTAATAACTAGCTTTGACGACATCATGAGTTTAGAGACAACTTGTAGAGAATATATGGTACTATAGGAGGATGCTTCATTAATGGCTTTATGTCTAGCTCTCCAAGCTGGGAATCAGCGTCTTTGTGATCAATAACTCGACAGGAATTACAGAAATGACGCGGAACTTTAAAGTATCTGCATTCAATGAGAAAGGGTTGGACTCTCCCACTAGTAAAAAGAGGAATACCCGCAGGTAAATCCTTTTGAACTGAAACTTGAACACAAACTCTAACGTTCTTCTTCAAAGGATGGTATCCATAAGGTTCTTTAGCTTCAATTAATTTACTAAGTTTGAATGTGAGCTTTTGTAGATCTTCAAATTCAGCGCATTCCTTTGGAATATTGCATAAGATCAGCTATACAAGTTTTTCAACGAATGAAGCTTGATAATTTGCTGGCCATCCTGTTGAAGGGACAACTCTAAGAACCATTAAATAACCGATAATTTGCTGGCCATTCTGTTGAAGGGACAACTCGAAGAACCATTAAATAACCGCATGCAAACCATGGATGTTGCTAATTTACTCTGTTGAAGTCATTCTCAGCTAAAAAACTTATAAGAAATTTGTTTCTTAGACCACTGAAGGTGGCAACAGTGGGTGTTTGATCTAATGGCCATTGGTTACAGATATGATGACGAATAGAAGAAGTGGAAAAAAGAGTTTCACTACAGACATACCCAACCATACACCATTTTTAATTATTATCAGATTCAGCTAAAATAACAGTTTTATCAATAAAGGATGGTTCAGAGAGAGTTGAGGGTAGGGTTAACTTCTCAGCCATTTGAGATGCGAGGTTTTGAATGTTTAAATTTGCGGAATGAGTGATATCTTGAGAACTCCATATAACTTTAAAAAAATGATGGACATGGAGAAATATGTATTAGGAAGAGAAGCCAAATTATGAATTAAAATACATATTCGGATGCAAAAGATTCTAGATTTGGTACGTATTTGATGATACTGACATAACACCAAGATATGAAGAAAATGACAAATTTTATCTTCTTTTAAAGACTGAACCTTAAAATGGGAAATATTTGAGGGTTGAATATGATTTATGGTTTGCACAAGGGGAAAATGATGCAGAAATATGCTAGCGTTCCTTAATTCATTTTTTTTTTATCATAAAGCCCTTAGTAGTTGTTTTGTCCACCTATATCTATCTTTTCAGAGATACTGAAAAGAAATGAAGTTTCATATTGATGTGGGATCGGTAACAACGAAACAAGCGAACGACTTGCCCGATAATCCAAGCCAATTTTTTTCTCATTACGTACATCCTATACGTCATCATGATGAGAGAAGAAGTTGCTGAGCACTTAATAGGTTTGTCTTTTCTGGATTTGATACGAGAGTGTTGGCACATCTTGCCAAGTGTAATTAAAACAATGATAAAAGGTAGATAATATTGATGGTAAGTAGGAATTGACTGTTTGACATGATGATTTTTTGGCTTTGGGGTATGGAAGGCTAATTTGTTGTTGGCATGGTGCGATGCAAGGCTAACCCATCTGGAGATAGGTATAACCCATCTGATTGACGTACCCCAATTGGTGCCTCTCAACAGGTGTTGTCTTCTCTGAATATGCGTAAAACCAAAAGCTTTAATTAAAACACAAAGAAACTCATCAATATTAGGTAACCTACCAATAAACCTCTTAATGGCAGTTCCAAATGGTTTAAAACCTAACGAAGCGTCTAGATTTAGACTTTGAAATTAGGGTTTTATAGAGTAATGATGGTTTTGAAAAGGATGCGCATGGCATTGAAAAGGCGTGAATAGCAAAGCGACATGACACTTAACCAAAAGCCATAAATGACTATTAATGGGTTCACCAGACTCTTTATAAAGGGAATCAGAAAAGAAATTATCATAACAATTGTCTATTAAACCAAAATAAGAAAAAATTAGAGAGAGATCATTAAGAAATGACAAATCCTGGAGATAACTATCCTGTAGATCCATTCTCTGCATTTTACATTCAAGCCAAAAGCATTGCAATGACCTTGAATGATCGGGAGATAGAGAGATTAAAGAACGATTTACGGAATGAGATAGATCGACGTGCGCATAAATTAGCCAGGCACCAGAGAAAGGAAGATCAGCCAGGCACCAGAGAAAGGAAGATCAGCCAAGTAACAGAGAAAGGAAGATCAATCTGTTGAGTTTGCTGCATGGAAAGAAAAAGGCTTGTAAGAGATGCAAGGAAATTTGAGGAAAGGTCTGAGAAAGATAGTTGGAAAAAGTGTAGAAGTGCAACAGAAAGTGAATCGGAAGAATCTGAAAAGGGTTTTGATATCATGTTGAGGAAGTTGATATGATGGAATATTATGAGGAGAAACTTAGAAAGAAAAACTCATCTATATTCCTTATTTATCCAAAAATTTTAAACGAACCGTAAGAAGTGAGTAAACTCATCTAAAACCGTCTGAATATATAAAATATTATGTAGTGGATCTCATTATATTGTCTGAATCACTTTTAAATTTTAGATCATTTATTAAAAAAAGTCAATTGTTCCCATCATTTATTAAAGAAAAATCCACTATTCCCTTTCTATATGTAGGTGGTTTTGGAGATATTTTTCCGAAAATGCTTCTCACTTCCGGAAAAAAAAAATCATCCCCCAACCTTCCCATACTCGCATAACAAATTTAAGTGGCCCCTATGTTTTCCAAGGGACATAAGTATAATTTGTGGTGGCCGTTGACGCCACGTTAGGGGGAGCAAAGGGGAGAAAGGGCATGCAGCACTTCCGAATCATTTTATCCCGGTTGCCAGAATTGTATCCTCTTCCCACCAACCACTACAGTCTATGACTCTATGACGTACAGTCGGGATAATGGACTCGACATTTGGACTTTCTAGGGGAACAATGAAGTTACCTCTTGCCATTCACCCGAAGCGAATTGTAATCTTTACCAAATCGAGGTACTTTTCTGTAATTTCGACAAATATTGTACGAATTACATTTGAATTTTGACATTTCCCGCCCAAATTCTCTCTCACTTCACTTTACTCTTTTTCTGAGAACTTCTCCCGCTCCAAATCTCGCCAAAAAATAAAATAAATAAAAATAAAGATTGAAAGAACATGCCCTGAGCCTATTCTTTGTTAGGGTCCTTATTTGTTTTATATTTTCAATCATGTTAGATGTGAGTAATCTTCTCGATTCGTCTACTTCTTTACAAATTACTAGATGCCCTAATTTCTTACCAGTTTCTTCTACTCTCAACTGCGATTCTTCTACATCTGATTCTCTTTACCCTGTTGAATCGAAAACGCTTAATCAAGAGAAGAATACTAGTTGGTGTAGTAATTTGGGTACTCGATTAGGCAATCCGATTAGTACAAATGGTGGAATTTCTAAGGGTAACAGTGGTAATATTGGAATTAAGGTTTTTGTTCGCTCAAAGATGATTAAGAGATGTGAGAAAAAGGATGCTGTTAAATTGAATCTGGATGATTGTGTGAAAAGTTGGGTTCAGAAGAAAATTGAATATGGAGTTCCTGAAAGACGATGTTTTCTCCCCTTTCTTGTTAATGCCCCCAAAATGGTACTCTCCCGATCCCTCTCTTTAGATTTTTGGATAAATATCTTTTTTATTCTTCTTCTACTGTATGTTATTTTCTTGTAAATTATCAAGCCTTTTGCGTTGTATGTTATTCAGCACCTAAGCATTTATTGGAAATGTAGTTGCCTAAAGTTAGCATCTTTACTTGGAAGATCAATCATCCAAGCGGGGTTTTCTAAATGGGTTTCAAGATAGTCATAACTCATAGGAAAGCATATTGAAAAACGAATCACTGTGAAATGGATGCTTAAAAAGCTACGAATGAGAGGGATTACTGATTTATTTCATTAAGTGCCTGTAAATTTCTCTAGACACCTACATTGGCTGTTTCACGTAGATTACCTAATATTAGTTTAATTTATCATATGCAACACTATCCTCAAATATTTGGTGAATAATTTGGTCTTACAGTTTGTTTTAGATGTTTCACAGAACATGACAGCCTATGTTGTAGCTTAATTGCATTCTTTATCGGTTTGATTTCTGAACGACTAGATAATCGGATACCATTATATGTGTAAAAATCAGCAATTATGGTAACTTGTCAAGGGTTCCTTTGAAAAGAGAATCAAAATGCACTGGGTCAAAATGCGCTGTCTGATCCAGTGCGAAATGATGTACGCGCCTATGAGGTACATTAGTTTGTGTTAAGGATCGAGCAAGAGAGAGGAGAGCATAAACGCGGAAGTATTAAAAGACTACATTGATAATAATTCTTGGTGTATAATTCTTATGGCTTAACAGCCTATTTATATTGTTCACAAACTTGACGACCACTCAAGGCACTTTTCTACCTAAGATCAAACTCTAAACATAGACACTTTCCTAATATAACTCAAACTCCTTAAAGTGTATATCTCCTAAATATAGACTCATATATTATTTCCTAATACCCTCCCTCAAGATGGAGCATGTAGATCACGAATGCCCATCTTGGACAAAAGAAATTTAACTTCATTTTTCTTCTTTTTTTTTTCAACACTTTTGTGAAAAAAAAATCTTCAGATCGTAGTTTAAGGACGTTTCGGTCCCCTTCGTAGTTTAAGGAAATTTCGGTCCCATCTTCTTAGTTTAAGGACATCTTTCGGTCCTCTTCGTAGTTTAAGGACGTTTCGGTCCCCTTCGTAAGTTTAAGGACATTACGGTCCCAATGGAAGTTTAAGGACATTACGGTCCCATCTTCGGAAGTTTAAGGACATTACGGTCCCATCTTCGTAGTTTAAGGACGTTTCGGTCCCCTTCGTAGTTTAAGGACGTTTCGGTCCCCTATTCGTAGCTTAAGGACATTTCGGTCCTCTTCGTAGTTTAAGGACATTACGGTCCCATCTTCGTAGTTTAAGGACGTTTCGGTCCTCTTCGGAAGTTTTAGGACATTACGGTCCCAATCATAGTTTTAGGACATTACGGTCCTCTTCGTAGTTTAAGGACATTACGGTCCCCTTCGGAAGTTTTAGGACATTACGGTCCCAATCATAGTTTTAAGGATCGAGCAAGAGAGAGGAGAGCATAAACGCGGAAGCATTAAAAGACTACATTGATAATAATTCTTGGTGTATAATTCTTATGGCTTAACAGCCTATTTATATTGTTCACAAACTTGACGACCACTCAAGGCACTTTCCTACCTAAGATCAAACTCTAAACATAGACACTTTCCTAATATAACTCAAACTCCTTAAAGTGTATATCTCCTAAATATAGACTCCTATATTATTTCTTAATAGTTTGTGAGCATCGGGAATGCGTTTCTGAAATTCAGTTTGCTTTGGGATTCTATTCCGGGATGATATGTCTAATATCATAAATTTATACATATACCTTAGTCCCCGAATCCTTAACTAAACAAGCATGAAGAAATAATTATCTGATTTACCCGTTGATCATTTTAAGGGCGTATTGTTTTAGAATAAGTGAGGCAAACAATTGGAATGCAAAGCTTTGAGTATCGTTTTACTAGAGTGCCCTAGACCAGTACGAGAGAACTAAAACACGTTATACAATGGTGTAGTGGTTCTAGAATTTGGTACCACTGCACTGATTACTTCGATCTGCTATCAGTTGTTATTAGCTTATTACTATATTTAATTTGTTAGAGACTTACAGTTCAAATAAAAGGTAGCTTAGAGTTATTTTCTTCATTTGTTTCTCATCAACTGCTCTCTCTCTCTCTCTCTCACACAAACACAAACACTGACACATGGCTAGCTGCTTGGACTATGTTAGTTCATAGGCAGAAAAAGAGTGTCAGCATCATAAAAGATTTCATGCATTATTGAGAATTGCTAAATCCTTGTAGTTATAATATGTGTTTTTACACTTGTTTCAGGATGAATGTCGCGCATGCAACGATTTTATCTATTCTGGGGAAAAAACAGTATGCAGTGTCCGAGGTTGTCAAGAATCATATCATGAAACGTGCGTTAGGGAAATACTTGGATTCTCAACTTCAAACAATTTCAAGTGCCCCCATCATGTACAAATCCTTTATCTTTGTTGAAGTTTTTGCCTTATTATCTACGTTTCCATTATTTTTTCTTACTTATATATTTCATACTTCATTCTAGATATAAATTTAGTGTACTTTTAGACTACATTGATTTCACACTTTCATATGATTTAGTTCTTCCTTGATTTCACATTTTCATATGATTTTGTTCTTCCTTGTTAAGCCGATCTTGTCTTGGATATGTTGCCAAATGGACATTTTTTCTTAGAATTACCTTGTACAGGAGGACTAAGTATTGAAGATTGTTGGATCTTGTGGCCACAAGTTTGCTAACCTTTCTATCTGATCATAATAAGGCGATTCCAGTTTCCCATGATCAATTGGTTGATGTTTATTGTTAATCTAACTATGTTTTCTCATTTGTCCGTCTTTTTTATTTTATATATAGCTAAATACGCACTGAACATTGGTTTGCTCTGCTTTTCTCATTTACAAATGTTTTATGAAAAATTGTTATTGCTGGGGCTTGTCATGCAAGTGATGCACATATTTGTTTGGACAGGCTTGTTTCGTTTGCAAACAGAATAAAAACTGGCGTTGCATAAGATGTCTGGCGGCGTCACATCCTAAATGTGCTCCCTGGCCTGATAAAGTGATCTATCTAACGACTAGTCAACCAGGGCGAGCAGTTTGTTGGAGGCATCCAACTGATTGGCGTCTTGAAAAGAAGGTCAATCTCTTCTTTCCTACATCTTGTTCCATTTGCATTCATGATGGTTGTACTCTTAACAATACTCAATGAGTCTACACAAACTCACACCATTACTCCACTTGATGCTTAGACTTGTAACTTATGTTCATGGGTATTTTTTTCACCAACCTAATCATTTAAGATATGAATATCTATATGGAGAAAAGTGTTAGAGGACAGTTTGTTAGATAGCATAATGCCATATAAGTTCATCCTGTTTCCATCTTATGATAATTGGATAGGCGGGTATTTGGAGGTTGAAAACGTGACTTTGAATCTCTGTTGGTAAATTTGTTGGGGCCTAGTTTTCAAACTTTGGTGGTGTACATCATCGTTATGCCCTTTTTTTTAACAGTTCGGACTTTTAGAGAACTAGGTTTATTGTAAATTAAACCAGGGCAAGTATTACATATGGTTTCACGAACGAATGATTGTACTAAAACTAAGTTCTTGCAGTACAACTTCAGACTACGTCTGCACTACACTTGTATATATACATATATATTGTGGTAACACATCCATGCTATATCACATTATTTCGTGTACAGAGTTAATTGCTGCTTAAACCAATGGGATCACACCATCTTCTTTTAAAATGTCTGGTTTCCTTTCTAAGAGGTGTCCATATTTCCTCTACCTCTACCTACAAAAAGAGGATTTTAGTAAACACCATCCATACTCTTTTACTATTTCTCCCATGTGGAAAACGATAACATGCCCATTGTAGTCACCTATCTTACATGGTTTGTTGGCTACTAGGTTATGCTACCTGTTTCCAAGGCTTTGATGCATGTGGCTCTGCTGTAGATGGTTATGAAAAACATATCTTGAGAAGCTAGTTTACAGTCAATGGTTGCTATGATTGTTGAGAGCTCACTAGTTTGCAATCTAAGTTTTATTTTGGAAAAAAAAGTCTGCATGCCGGAAATTGTTAATACCGTGGATTGACCTTGTTATTTGTGCATGTTGTTTGATATAATGTTTTTTAATCTGGGTTTTGTTACGTATTACTTCATTCTTAGTTTTCATTGGTTAGGTTGGATAACAGGCCTGACGTATATTTGTTGGATGAGCAGGATGAAGTCCCAACAAGTGATGTAGAGGTCAGGGTTTTTATAAACTTGTAATCCTTATATTCAATACATTATATGTTTGCTTGGAAATGCTTCAAGTTCTGTGCACTATGTTAAAGTGATATCTGAAATGTGCTACATAGTTCCTAAGAAGATTTGGTAATTTTGTGGGGTTGAATCATGATTGAAGAGTTTTGTTTCTTGTGTGCAAATACTTTTTTTATCTCTTCTCCACCTGTAATTAATGTAAAATGCAAAAAAGTGTCTTAGCTTTATTTCACTTATTAGAAGCTTCTATAGTAGTTTTTACTCATGAGGGTGCTTTACAAAAAGTAACACAAAAGGAGCTGTGTAGGGTGTTTTTTCTTAATTTATTTTTCGATCATATTGCAGGCATAACTAAATATTTCCTCAAGTCTGTGCCCAAGTATGTTACAATGTTATCACTCATAAAGTTACACATGATAACATTTTATTCCAATTTTTTTAGGAAATATTTCGGCGATTGCCTATACCGTACATCGAAGAAGAGTTTCAGATTAATCTTATGTGGAAGGACTTGATAGAGCAAAATATGGAGCCACCTCAATATGCTCATATAAAACGAAGTATCCTATCAGACAATTTGTGTTGATATTACTGAATACACCGATTAGCGCCTTCTCGTATAACACTGATTCATCATTATCTCATTTTATTTGTCCATGTATTTTATGGTGTTACCCTTAATAAGGAAAAATATGTGTACCTTGTGAAGAAAAAGCGTGAGGATACTGATGCTGGTATTGGATGCACAAATTGCAAAGCTGATAATGAAATGTGCTCAGAGGAGTGTGTTTGCAGGTAAGTGATTCTAGGTGATTTTTCAAGAGGTGTTCTCGCTTGGGTATTACGTACAAATTTTTTTAAGCATCTATAAAATGTGTCTTACAACTGAAACTAATTTGAGATAAGAAAATCCAAAACATGTATTGATGAACACTTTCAGAGAAAACTTATATGTAAACTTTAAACGTTACTAATTACCAAAAGTTAGACATAGGACACCTCCGGACCCATGGATGAAGTAAAACCTTGAATTACACAACCTATTTTTTGTGCAAGAAATAATATATCAAGGTCCTGCATATTTATCAAATTTGTAGAAAAAGTAAAAATTCTAGAAAACTTTTACATAATACTGTATATGTTAAACCACCTTTTGTATGTCTCTTGGTCTTGGGCCATACCGCTGTGAATCTAAATAAGATACCAATCCAAAAACTAGGATATAAACACACCAAGCCTGTCGACCGTTGTGTTTTGTAACATGATGTCCTACATCTTTTCCCTTCCATGTTTTAAATCAGTTCCAGTATTCAATTATGTTCGATGTCCCTTCACTCTTCACATGAAGGAACTGTCCACAATTAGTGACATGGCAAATGATATGTTTTTGTTTTTAGTAATTTTATTGCTTCATTATGAGTCAGGTGAAATTTGTGTAGTGTACTTGATGATAGTTATGGACCTTGTCTGGCGGTGTACGGATATACTTCTCCTCCACCTTTGTAGGATAATAGTTTATCTGTAGTGGAAATACATACAATTTTTTTCTCAACTTTCAGTAGATACATTTGTGAATATTTCCTATTTGGTTATTCGTTGGTTAATGAGTCATTCTTTATGTTTCAAATATGCATCATTTTGTCCCTACCTTACTGTCCAGCCTTTGTGGAAGGTTTTACACTTGATGATTCAGCTCCTTGAATATATCTGTCACTGGTTAATCATTTATTTAAATAATGGAGAATTGGGTATCATAACGAAAATATCTGCTCAAATAGGGGCCAATCCATCAGCTGCTCCAAGTCTTGCCATTGTTCAGAAGCATGCACAAATAGACCATTCCGTAAAGAGAAAAAAATTAAAGTTGTCAGGGTAAGAACTCTGTTCTTCTAAAGCTTACTGGTTATCTTTATCCTGATCTCTACCATATAAGAATAATTATTCAAATCTGTTTGGATAGTCATAAGAAAAAACCCTTATGCAGACTCAGTTTTGTGGATGGGGAGTAGAGGCAGCTGAACCGCTTAAGCGGGGCGATTTCGTTATCGAGTATATTGGAGAAGGTAGTGTGGTTCCCTCTCCTTTCCGCTTATTCCTGTAACTTCTTAGAAAGACTATTTAGAGCTGCTTCTTTGTTGATAATCTCAGGGTTAGCAATTGTATTTTTCTGCATTTTTCTAGTATGTAAGAAAATGCTAAAGGTGCTTTCTTTGTGATTCAGTAATTAATGATGCTTTATGTGAACAAAGGCTCTGGGACATAAGATTTAGAGGTGATGAGAACTTCTACATGTGTGAAATTCGCAAGGACTTCACAATTGATGCAACTTTTAAGGGCAATGTCTCTCGTTTCCTGAACCACAGTTGTGATCCTAACTGTAAATTGGAAAAATGGTTGGTGCCCTTATATTTGTTACCTATATTTTCTGTCATGATGCTCTTTCGTTGCTCATTACTTGCTACTGCAGGAAAACCATATCCTTCCACTAACAAAAAATAGTATAAGTGCTCAGGTTATGGTATACAATTCTATGCTTGAAAGTTGGAAGTATTTACTTACATTTCTGAAACTAATGTAGATTTCAGAACCATTTTAGCATTAGGCCAACTGACGGATTTACACAGGCCAGAAGCAAACTAGCCTTATGTATGATATTAAATCACTGTCATACTAATCTGCTGAATGAAATTGACTTCGTGTTATTTACAACTTGTTTTTTATTCAATTGGTTAATGAAAAAGTACGGTGATACTTTTGTCTGGCTGTCGGCCGGTCCCTCTAAGACTGGAAGGTGGTTTTCTGTGATACTTAAAATGCTTGTTTGTAGAAACATCTTTTCAAATGAAGGATTTGAGGTCCATATTGGTTCACATCATGACCTTATGTTCATAATGGTTCTCGTTACAGGCAAGTTGATGGGGAGACGCGTGTGGGTGTTTTTGCTGCTCAGTCTATAAATGTTGGAGAGCCATTAACTTATGACTATCGGTATGTGTTGGTTCCCCACCCTAGTTGGTTATCGTGATTGCTGCAGCTGGTACTTGTTTAACCACTTCCATGTGTTTCTTTGTTATCTTTTTTAAAGAATATATTACTTTCATTTAGGATCAGCTTTATTTACTTTTACTACAAAGAGGGTAAAGATGATTGAAATCATGGCATTGCTTAGTTGTCCTTTCATGAATTGAGAATCACCATATAGGATAGTTACTAGACATGCCAAGTAGTTAGTACAACAGAAAGTTGCTTAAATGCTTAGGTGAGTATCTGTGTCTTATGTCTGTTATGAAAACACGTCGGTTATCTACTTGCTCATATCTCTTGTTGTGATGAATCAGCTTGACAGTTCACCACAAACTAATCGGTGGATCTTTACATACTAACATTGGTAGTATAGAAATAGTTCAAATTGAACATTTGGCAGTCATTTTCTAAACAAAAATCGAAAACTAAGGTAAGTTGTTCGCTGATTATGAATCTGACCAACATCTGTCTGGAGCTGCTCAGAAATTACAATTTGCTAAATGTTTAGATTCTTTAAGGATAGAAATTGATCAATGAGACATTTACTGTGCACAACATGAGCCAGAAGTTTGCCTCCTATTAGCTAAAATAGGAGTAGTTGGTACTTAGACCTACGTACACCATTAGATAGTACCTTACAGTTCAAAAGCTCTAGAGACACAAATGGCTCCAATTTTTGAAACTGTCCCAGAGCAGTATCACCATATAACCATGCGCACTCCCAGCAATAACTATATAGTATACATTGCTTTGAATGGAATTGATAACTTCTCGCTAGGAGAAACTATAAAGAATCTGGATATAGGCAAGTTTACTGAAAAATGTCCCCCGTTAGCAGGCCTTTGATATGAGTCTTTGTCGGCTAGTGAATCGAGTAAAGTTGCGATGCAATGCTCTTTACTTGCCTTGATAAAATTTCTGAAGACAACTCTCTTGGACTTTTCTGGAACCCTATATATGCAGCTTTACCGCTTTCTTAAACTCTGACTGTGACACAACTTAGTCCCTAATGAATGACAAATAGTCCAACAACTCATACATAGCCAAGTATGAAGCCCAACATTTCAGCTCTCAAATCACTAACAAAAACACAGGGTTATGTGAAATAACCTTAATTCATTATTGATTCTTTACTCTCTTAAGCTCTTTGGAGTAGTTATGTGCTAATGTCTTATTCTACTGTGCCTAGTTCAAGTCTTCCTTGAATTTGTTGTTCTAGTTTATTGTTAGTTGGCCCCAGTAACAAGTAAAAGTGATATTTCAGTTTGCAACTGAGGTTTCTATCATCATTATTTTAGAAAATACCTTCAAAATTGCCATTCTAATATTCTATCAGATGGATCATGGATGGCGTTTGAGTTTTTAGTTAGCCACTCACTGCTGCCAATTAGCCTTACCATTCTGTTATTTTCATGTTTCATTCTCCTATTTTGAGCTCCCACATATCTCTATTCCTTTGAATATGATTTTTTTTCCCTTGTATGCTTGTTCGATATACCCTTGCCTCTTGGTCAAGTCCGCCAATGGTGCAAAAATAATCCCAGGGAAGAAGCCTTGCCTTTTTCTTTTCTTTTTTGCTTTCCTAGGTACATGATAACCAGAAAGACAATATAGGAGGCTCCTTAGACAAGCTGGCCAAACACCCTTTGGTTTGCCTTGACTACTTCTGCTGGTGGGTGTGCACAATATGAGATGTTTGAAGCAATGGTTTCAACCCAGACACTTTTATATAAAGTAGCAACTAGAATTTCTTTTGCATGATAAATGGCTACTCACTATGTTGGTTAAATTTAGAGTGCTTCACTAGAACATGTTATCCGCTATAATTTCTGATCTTGAAAATACTGGCTTCTGTACTTTTAGGTTTGTGCACTTTGGTACCATGGTGAAATGCCAGTGTGGTTCTAAAAACTGTCAAGGATACCTTGGGACCAAGAGAAAGGAAAAGAAATTGGATATCAGATGGGGTTCGAAACGCAGAAGATCATCAATGACTGTCTTGGAAATTATACGCAATTGATTTGGTTCTTATCAATTCTTTTCAACTGGATACTGCAGGCAAGAGCAGATCCTGTTGTCTCTTTTCCTGTTATTTTGTTAAACAGGTTCATTCAGGTAACATTCATTGGAAGTCAGATTTTTTTCTTACTTCTCACCTACCCGTCGGCCCAAAAGTTCGTGATGGGTTATGTAACAATTATAGTCGGCGAATAACAATCCCTGTAACATTTGAGATATAAGAATCACAAACATTTATTGATGCGTGTAGATTTTGGTCTTTTGAAGAAAATAACTGTTATTTTTACTTATAAAATAACTAATGCTTTAGATTGTGCTCGCTTCTAATTTCTGTTTTTCATTCGAGTTCTTTGCCCCCTCCTTGGAGACTGTTCGATAGCTTGCGCAATTGTGTACTACGGTCAAGGAGGTAGAAGGCCATTGTGTACCAAGACACAACAGCTTGGTTAAAGTTTTCCTGTGGCCGCCAATTGCGCTCTCATTCAAAGCTTTCTTGTAGCTCTATGATATAATTGTGGCTGTGGGCGGAGAAGAAATTGAATCCATGGAGCTAATTTCTGTATCTTCTGCTGTATAAGAAACAAAAAAACTGAATGCCGTGGCCAGAACAAGAAAACTCTTGTATAAATAATGTGTATGAAGTAGGAACACTTTAATGGTATTATCTACTAATTTGCACGAGCTCCGAAAAAGATGACTCGGTCACGATGATCAATTAATTGCTCTTGCTTACAGTCTCCTATGTGTCCTGATGAAGTTGGTTGTATTCAGTGCTATGGCACTTGAGCAAGCATAAGCAGCAGCCGAGAAAATTGCTGTTGAAACCAAAAGCAATGCCTTCCACTGTCGACCTGTCACCAAAATTGCCATTGTAGCAGAAATAACAGCCACTGCTGAAAGAGATTTTTTCCAAAATTCAAAAGCTTTCACGACGTTCCTACAGTTCTTGCAATGGACCACATGACGAAAGTATCTGTTTGATAGATTCGGAGCTTGCATCATTCCAAGTCCTCCCTTGGCTGGTAAAGAAGCTGAAACATTAGCAAAAAACCCAGCAGGTGCATGTTCCACCACTGCAGGTTCTTTTGGTAGTGAAATAGTGGAATGCCCAAAGTGATAAGGCATTCCATGACCCACTTTATCCATCCATTTCCTGTACTCTGCAACCCAAGTATCAGAGGATTTTAGATTGAGATACAACTCCTTTGTTGGTTTATTCTCCTTCATTAGAACCTCGTTTTGCGACGATAGAAAACCCATGTCTTGCTCGAAAACCTTACAAGCATTCTGGTGGAAGTACCATTTGGGAAAGAGTGATGCCAAGAGCAACGTTTTCGTCCTTCCAAACCTCACAATCAGCATAGATTTACCTGTAAGATTTGGTTATACAATTCTTAAAAGACCCAAACCATGCAATCTACCTGTAAGATCTACTGATACTGTTTCTTATTTCCTGATGACCTATTGATGAATTAGTCAATCACTTAACATCTAGTTAAAAAAGATAACATTCATGCATAAACTAAATCTAGGTAAACTATTAGTTGTGCATAATGTGCCATCAAAATGTAGTTACCTTGTCCAGCAGGTCGACATAGAAATAAACCGGTGAAGTAATGTGTGACCCCATCTTTCCCAACAATCTCTCTGTTGTTCTGAAGAACACATGGTGCCTCGAATCTTAAGAAATTTGGAGTTTCCTTATCTTGTTCCCTGCCCCATTGACCAGCAAATCCTCTGTCAGTTCTTTCCATCAACTTGAACAAGAGTGCTTGTGCGTCTTCTCTTTTTGACATCCAGTCTGTCCTATCGTGTGAAATTGGAACATGGGCAGGATCCATTAGGTTCTCAAGAAGTATGGAGTGATCATATGGAAGTTCGTGAATGGTAGAGACGTCTTTAAACCCAGGCCTTGCAAAGTTCTCGAACCATGGAATCTTTTCGAAGTTCGGTTCCTTCTTGTTTGACATCCATACCCATATTACTCCTTGAGAATTCTTCACCTCATAAGTTCTTAGACAAGCTGCTCGAGGAATTTTTGCTCCGGCAGGAAGCTTTTGGCCAAACATATTTTGAAGATTTCATCAAAAGAATTGAACACAATTATATGAAATGAATGAGAGGGAGTATGAATGAATGAAGACTGACCTGAGGTATCCTTACACATTTACCATCTCCTTCAAATTGCCATCCATGGTAGAGGCATTCAAGTCTTCCATCAATCAATTGACCTTCTGAGAGTTTTGCTAATCTGAATCAAACTCAGCAATGTTTTCAAGACCAAAACTTACTTGGCCATAGAGTTTAAAACTCTCCAAAAGCAATAATTCCAAACTAATGCACTAATATACATATACTGGGGAGCAGCAAATGCATTTCACATGTAACTGTTTATTTTGTGATGTATGCCTAACGACAAAGTTATTGTAAAAGCAGTGGGTAAAATGGCGTCAATCTAATGATGTATGCTACAAGTGAATATTTCTGGAAGGAAACAAATTCGAGTTTCAGGATGAATGACCTTGCTAAGTTCAACTACTGTCAAAAATTTATGTTAAGCAATTAGCAGTGTCTGATCCCTCAAAATTCATTCGGTGTCGGTTCCCAGACCGAACGAAATTTTCACGAGGACAAATATGTGATCACCAAAAGCAACTGCTTACTCTTGCAAAGCATGTGTACGTTGAAGTTTTCAGGAACAAAATTTCTATTTTCTGTTGCCTAGCTCGCTAATTAAGCTTAATGGAATCATGTTAATTCACCCAAAAGCACATTAATCAGTCAAATTACTTCTTCTTCTGTCTTTCTCAAACAGAAAGTCAGAGAATACAAAGTTGTAAAACTGGGAGCGCAAAGGCTTTGCTGATATGCGCCCATTTATAGGAAGCTAAATATTCAAAAATAAGCTCCAAATTCATGCAAGGTACAAGAAATGAAATGAAATCCAAAGTTCATGTTCAAATAAACAGATATATCCATCATTCAGCTCACAAATCATTGCAGAAACATGAAATTAAAAAAAGAAAAGAAAAATAGTTTCTCGGTTTATTAGTTACCTATGAGGACACCGATCTTCGTAGCACTGGAAATCGCCATTGCCATCTTTATACAACACAATCTGCTTGTCAAACACTGTAAGACCTAAAGGAGAATCTTCAGGAACATCATTTGCAAGATAGAGTGGATACCATTCCTGTTCCCAATCATACTCCACTTTCAATCCATCACCTTTCTCTTCAACTGAAGATCCAAACAGAACCTTTTCATCTTCTGCCGATAAACCACCACCAACAACTTCTGTTACTGATGCAGAACACAGAATTGATCTTTTCGAGTTGTGTCGTTTTAGCTTATGTTGTAGAACATCTTTTGGTGAAGATAAACGAAGTTCACTAACTGTTTTTGCTGTTCTTCTTTTTGCTGTGCTGGGAAAACAGGTGTGAGGTATAAGGTGTGAGTAGGAGAGTGTTTTGCTAAGTGAAGATGTTTCATATAGAATTGGTTGAAGAAGACCCATCTTTACTTGCAAGAGCAGAGGAACAAGGGTTGATCAATCAATTATTTAATATGATGAAAGAATTCAGTGAAAGATATAGGAAGAAACATGAGAGACGTTTAGTATAGACAATCGAGTGTTTCACTTGTTCAAGTTTTCTCGTTCCATCACTCCTGTCCACACAAACTTACCTTTGAAATTTCAAGATTCAGCTCAGCAACATCTACACTACACAGAGGAAGTATAGAACTGGGCTGCTTGATCGTGGTGGACCATGACCCATCAAAGAATGCTCAATCATACCGTTTTCGTCCGAACGAGTGAAATATAGAATCGTGTTTTGAGGCATACTGAATAATGCCAAAATAAGGTCACTAAATAAAAAACATCATCACTCCTTATCTACCATTTTTAATAATGGCATAATTACACTCATTTAATTAGTGTTAATCATTATGATTAGTTTTAATAATAATGATTAACCAGGATTGTTAATGATTGACTAAGTTAAGTTGTTAGTTAGTTGAAAAAAAATCTGATTTTTAAGTAAGAGTGGGTTTTTGAGAGAGGAAGAAGAAGTGAAAAAAAAGGGTTTCTGAGATTTGGGGATTTGAAGCCAAATCCAGAGGACGAATACATTAATGAAGAACCTTCTGCTAATAATACACAGGTATACTCGTATACGATGTCTAATCTCTCTTTTTTAGCTCAAAAAAATGAAAATTTCCAAACTTCTTCGGAGTTGAATACTTGGTTCGGTTGAAATATAAGAGCCAAACTTCTCACGGGAAGAACAGTTCGGCTTGTTCGATATAAGGTTCGGCTAATAATTCAAAGTTCGCCTAAAGTATATACTAAGTTCGGCCTTAAAGAACATAGTTTAGCCAATAACTAAAAAAGTTTGAGACACACAGTGTGATGTTCGGCTTAAAACCTATACAAGTTAAATCAGCCGAACTGTATTGCATTAAACTCCGCCAAGCTTACCTGTTCGGCTGAAAACATTAAGCAGTCGAATGTGCCGAACTTCGTTGAGCCCTAGTTCGGCTGAAAATTAAATTACTAATTCCAGCCGAACTGATCTTCCACATAGCAAAAAAAAATAAGAAAATGCCTAAGTTCGTCCGTTTTTATCGCAAACTTTTGGGCCGAACCAACTTTTGATAATCAAAGAAACCCTATTCTATCGATCAAACTAAGCAATAATGGTCAAAATCTAGATGGGTTTTTGTGAAATACCTTCTAATATACATTATGGGGGGTGGTTTATGGAGGGGGTTCGGCTGTTGAAAATGGAAAAAGAAAAAGAAAGAAAGAAGAAATAATAAGAAACCTGTCGACTGATTCTAGGTTTTGATTAGTTTTAGTTTAGAGTTTTAATTTAATTAATCGTATTTCAATAATTTAATTTATTTTAGTTTAAGTTCTTAATTAAATTGAAGGATATTTAAGTAAATTAATGTAATTAAAGGGTAACCTAGTAATTTTTGCTATGTTTAGACACCCTTTATAAGAATATACTAGATGGCATCATCATTTAGTATGCCTCAAAAATATTGAGTATGCCTCAAAACAAGTTTCGAAATATAACGACTCTCCACGTGTTTTTGTCAAAATGAGTGAAATATCCATGCAACTTTACACGGAATGGGTTGTTTAGGCCTGCTATCAAGGTCTATCAGCAACAAAACTAGTTTTTAAGTTTTGAAAATCATTAGTTTGTTGCATAATCTATTACTATTACTATATATATAAAGCCAACACCCCTTAGCCAATGTAGATGAACAGTAACTGAAGCTGCAAATTTTGAGTTTCATATTTTACCATTGATTTTGTTTTCTCATTCAGCCTTTGAGTAAATAAATGAGGTGATAACAGTAATTTCAAATAACTGAATTTTCAAATTTGATTTACTACACAAGAACCTAATCATAACCGTCAAAAACGTAGATCTAATGAGCATCAATCATAACCGTCAAAAATTAGATGCTTAAAAAAATATCAAACCAAAATCATAATAAAAAGAACAATTTCATCGTTGAAAAATGAAGGTGTATAAAGAACAATCTCTATTGATTACATTAGCCAAAAGAAAAAAAAAAAACGAATCGAAATTTTAACTTCTCTACAGATAATCAATATCGGTTGTACAAGTCGATATTATAAGTTTTTATCGGATATCGGAGAATACCTATACGATATCAAAAATATCGGCGATACAAAGACGAAATGATATTATCGGTTGTACAGGCTGGTACAGACCGATATATCAGTTTTACTTGTACACCAATAATATTAATTTCGTGAACAAATTTTTCATCAACATTCATCTAGTCTTTACTGACAAGTACAATGTCAATTGGAGAAGTTCAAAAGCCGTAATATATTTATAATATAATCAATGACTATATGGTAAGATATAAGATGGAAACCATATTTCGATTGCAAGGCAGAGAAATATAAAAGATAAATATGAAGGATAATAAAAAAGATTTACCGGAATAATTGGACAACAATCACAACTTTGGTTAATAAACCACCTTGTATTTTGGAAATTTGAGATATGTGTATGATTCTTATTATTTTTTACTATGATTTTATAATTATTTGAAATTATACACTAAATGATGTATCGCCTGTAAAAATTATTATCATTTGTATAGGTATATAGGACCCGACCGATACGATACCGATACGCGATATTAACTACCTTGCTCTGCATCTTAAAATTTGTTTTTCTAAACTTAGCAATGAAATTGGTTGTGTAATGAACTGAAATTGCAAAATATTTGTTTGTCAAACTTCTTCTATTGATTTCTTTGATCAATCAAAAAGACAAAGAACAATACGAGAAAACAACCACAATGAGTACTCCAAAAAAGGTAACAATGGCGGAAGGAGAAGGCGAACAGGGCTTAGTCATTTGGCTGATAAGTCATTTAAATGCCCAAAATCCTTCCACCTGTTGACCATGCATGTGAGGCCATGGTGTGATTCTATATATTGAGGGTGACTTAATTGATATACTCCCATTTTGTAGATCACTTTGTAGCCACGTATATATGCTTTCTAAATTTGACGTGGGTAAATCGACAGATTGAAATGAAGTCAGTGGGATAGGACTTGCGCTACGCCGAATTGTTCTATATATCATTACATTGATTACCCTCTCTTAATTAGCGCCGCGTGTGAGAGCTAAGAGTAAAGTTATCCAACTCTGGTGGGCGGCAGGACTTTTTCAGACTTCGAAATTGTATCAACAAATCATTTCCTCTGCCAAAAATAAGTTTGAAACAGAACTGGTTAAAGATAATTCACAACGAAAACTACGGAGCAAGAACAAACACCATCCAATCCATCTGCCACAGCCTTCAACGGACAAATGATGCAGCACAAGGGCCGTTTGACAAAACAAAAACATGGTAAATAGCATGCTATTTTTCTCCTCAGATGTGTTAATACTGCAGAAACTAAAAAGGAAAAAAGAGATAACGCAGTTGTATATAGATTCC
Organism: Papaver somniferum; assembly: GCF_003573695.1. Lineage (NCBI taxonomy): Eukaryota > Viridiplantae > Streptophyta > Magnoliopsida > Ranunculales > Papaveraceae > Papaver > Papaver somniferum. The sequence continues at coordinate 59,840,655 of NC_039365.1, forward strand.
AGAGCAGTTCTCATACAATGCTTGCCCATATTTTCCACAGAGAAGGAGAACTTCCTGGCAAATACAAACCAATTAAACCTTCCGCAAAATCATTAACCTATAAGACCAGGCTTCTTCATCACAGATGCGGAAGTGCCTATGAATATTCTTCGGTTGGGTAAGTTGAGCCGCTACCAGAAATTATAAAAAAACAAACTCTGGCCAACATTTAGGTGAAGTCTCCATGGAGTTTGTTACTACCTCGACTGCAGAATAGATAAGTAAATCACTTAAAGAAGTTTCTCTTCAAAAACAAAAGTAGTAACAAGCAGATTTCCTCTTAAACTGCAATGTCCAAGAGTCACAAGTCACCTATTAATCTTCAAAATCTCCTGCATTCTCCAATAAGTAGTTAGCTGCCAACTCCTCATTACGATCACAAGCTAAGAAGGCTTCAATCACAAGCGCTCTATCAAATCCCATTGCTTCAAGCTGAACACAAAAAGATATGGTAAGACAAAGAAAAGGTAAGACAGTAGAAACCTAAGTGTTACCAACAAAAGCCAGGAGCCATACTCGATCAATTGCCTCCTGTTCTGCTGGTGTGACACTGATGGCATGAGGCATTTCTTGATCAGGCTGCTCAAACAAATCTCTGGAGGGGAAAATAACAGAATAACTTAGTACATCAGCATGAAATTCATCACAAAGAAGAAATCGGTCATGATAACGCATCAGAGAGATTGCTAAGAAAGAAATAAAGTACAAAAAAATTATCCAGATCCTGTTACAAACAGATTTAATTGGTGACCTATATAATGTACAGGATCACTAAATGTAGACTTCAGGATGCATGTATTGGTTGATCTTCAAGGGTAGTAGAATTCAAACGCTAACTTATGTAAGGGTTACCAATCTGGTGAGAACATGTTACTAAAAACATCACTTCTCAATAGGCAAACAAAGACCACTGGACAAAATTGATTTAGGGATCGTAGTATCCAAAGAAAGCAGCTTCCTTGGGTGAGAGTACGAGAGGACAAATACATTCACTCTCAAATTTTACAGAGTCATTTAAGGGACAGCAGTTCAAGCCATGGACAACAGTTCAAGGCGCATAATCCATAACGCCAGCAAATCACTGTAGAGTACCAAAACAAACAAGCTACTAATAGCAAAATCTCCAAAACGAAGTTTACTCACCCTCCTTCACCCCCTTCAACAGGTTCATTTATTAGTTGAAGGAACTCGGCGTGATGCTCCTGAATTAGTCTCAGAAGTTGTGGATTTTGCTTACTTAGTTCCTGAAGCATCGGCTGAAACAGAAAAGGTATGCCCGGACATTAGAAAGAATCTGGGTACAGTGTACTGCTCACAATGAAAACAAGTTACGCACCTGTAGAATTTGTGGATTCGATTGCACCATTTGACGCAATGCTTGAAACTAAAAATCACAAAAGTAAATGCAACTCAAGGTTAACTACCAACAAGTGTAAGCACAAATGACATGGAAAGCTAACATAGAAAGTGGTGAAAGGAGATTGGTGTAGTACTTCTCCAAATGCTGGAACTATTTTCATCCAGACTTAAGAAACCAGAAAGGTTTCTTTCTTATATGCCCAAAATCTTATATTAAAAAAGTTGAAAACGTGATTGAAATTCATCCCCTGCGGCTCTCAGCTTAGCAGGTTTCTTCACTACTTCTTGATACCCGACATCAAAATTGATATTCATATGTGGATGTCAGCTTATTATTGTTAAGGATCTCAAGTTGGAGGACGACATCATTTTTTTTCATTCATCCACATGTATCGAAAATAAAACAACTTATTTCATATTCGAGTTTTCCATCCAACCAATTTCATAATATATTGATATTGGATTAATTGCACCACCTTAACTACTAAAGTTCATTTGCATAACTTCCAGTTGCACGTTCTTGATGGTCAGTGACCAAAACATCCATGAAAGGAACAATGCAACATAAAGCTTTTATGATGTCTTGCACCTTGATACCACCCACCCTCGAGTAAACGCACTCACGATGGCAATTTTCGAAAAAGATGAGTCGAAGATTTGAATCATATGCAATAGCCAAGCGCATACTTAACCTAAATAGATCTCGATCACATTAAGAACTAGAAGTTTCAACTTTCACAAGTATATTGCTAGAGTAGGAATGAACCTGTTGGTTGTTTCTTAAGAAATCAAGGGATCCATCACCAACAGCAGCTCCAGAATTAAGAGCCTCCTGAAAGAAATCTCAGTATGAAAAAGAATGGAAGATAAAAAAATTCTGGACATATACGGAGGAACACTGTCTAACCTGTGGAAACATGTTAAGAGGGGAAGCATTAGGTCCTCCAGAAAGAGGTGCAGCTCCTGCTAGACCAGTTCCAGTGGTGGGGTTTGCACCACCTGATTCTTGTACTGGAACAGCAACCTCCGCTGATGCAGGAATACCCTGGAGAGAGAGAGAGAGAGAGAATCACTGAACCAGTGACCAAATACCAACAAATTAACGCCCAAGTTAACGACATACCGAGTATAAATAGTCAACAGCTCGCTCTGGATTGTTGTAGGCTGCACGAAGTGCACGAGTAACAGTTTCCCTATCCCAATTACCACCACCCATATCCATTAGTTGCTGAATTGTTTGCTCAACAGTATTACCAGCAACCAAATTGGATGCAGCTTGTCCATAGGAATCAGCAAGAACCCTGCAGGCAAGATCTGAATGTCAATAATAATCTCCAATTTTCAATCCTTGCATGTGTAATAAAATCCAGGTGGTACTTGTACACGTTATCACCGAAAAACAAAGATGCAAACAATTATTTCCAAAAGCAACACAATAACTTTAATCTTTTTCTAATCAAACATGAGAATTTATACATACAGGCACATAAGTCCAATCACGGTTTTTCTAGCAGTGACTTAATAAATAAAGTGAAAATTTGATATTGAAACCATACTCAGCTGCTGCGCTTTCAGAACCAGAAATGGCAGTCGCTGGGGCCCTATAATATATAGACAAATTACGAGGTAAGAGTTTAAAAAAAAATTAACGCAAAAGCGAATGCTGTAAAACGCGATATGTGAAATTATGTACACTCACGGGGCCTGGGAAGAAGCTATAGGTGCAGGAGTAGGCGTAGATATTGGTGCAGGTGTAGATGATGGTGCGGACTGGTTGAATAGATGCACACATTTCAGTAGAAAACATACAAAAAAAAGAAAAAAATACACCAAGAAATAAAGATGCACACAATTTTACCTGAGTAGATGAGGCTCCAGCTGAACCTGAGGATTTACTCTGCATTGATACAAGAAGAATAAGAAACATACTAATAGGAATCAAATAGAATGACCAACTTACATAAAAACTGAGACCTGAAGAACTACTTTTAACACAATAAAATTAAGCTTCATATATATGTGCAAAAAGCTTTAAACATAAGAAATTAACTATTTGTCAATTTCCAATTTTGGGAGAAGTAAAATGATGAGGTACAGTTCAAGCATGCTTACACTAAACAACAAAGAGGAAGACACCATTAACTCTATACCAAACCCCAACACTAACTGCCCCTATATTTTCTTAAACAACCAATAATCAAAACTACCCAATCGACCTCAACTCCTAAGGCAAGAGATCTGTGTAGCAAAAGTCACTAGGCGGGTGCGAGGCGGCTGAGTTGGGCCTGGGAGGACTAATCGGGGACTAGGCGGATATATATATATATACACACAAAAATATATACATCATTTATGTCTAGTTATATTCATGTAAAAAAATTATTTTATGAGGGTGCAGTTGTCTTTTAAAAGCATATTTATCCTTTTCCAAAACTAAACCCTAGAAACATACGGATTCTCTTCTCTTTTCACGCCTCCACCACCTCTCTACCATTCATCTCACTCCATTACTGACCTCTCTCACTTCTTCCTCCATGTTTTCTTAATTTTCTACAAGATTCAATAGAAGTTATGGTCATTGTGGAAGTATCTATCGTTTGACAAGGAAAACAGTTCTTCCTAATCTTTTTTTCCTTTCTTTTCTCTTTTTTTTTACCTGTTTGGTTAAGGGTTGTGGCTTAGGCGGCGCCTACATCCCAAGGCCTAATAAGAAATCGGTCTAAAATCGCCCAGAATCGGCGCCTAGCCCCCAAAACACCTAATTTACTATCAAATATCAAACAAAGAAACTCTTTCCAGATACCCACACCAAGTAGTATTGTAGAAAACCTCCAAGTCGACTATTAAGCATAAGGCCTCCCAACTAAGATCTCTTAACCACCCAGGCAGGTTATATTTGATACGAAGACTATATAATCCCTTATAACTGCTTTATGTGTTGAACATTGATCTGGAACAGACATCCTACTGGAATCAGTTCACCAACCATGGAAATCAGTATTACAACCAGAGACTCTCAGTGCAGAAACAAGCTGGTCCCTCAATCAATCAATACATTGGTGATAAAAGCCCATTTCAAATTCTGATATAAACAAATCACTTCTTTCATAAAACTTATACCCCATGCTAGTAAGCATGGGGATTTCTCTTCCTTAACATGTACTAACAAAAATTTAGTGATCAGACAGGGTTGTAACAAAGACTTTAGTCTTCTTGAAGTTTCTGATAACATGAAGTAAGAAGTTCCAATTACAGTAAGCAATTAACAGGCAAAATAATACTACATAGAAATTCCTCATAACATAGTTTAAATTGAAAATTATTTACATACCCCAATATATGAGCGTTGCATAAGCATAGCAACCAAAAGAATAAATCATGAGGTGGTGGTAAACGAACTCTTTCCCGACATCCAACTGAAGTCAAATCCAATACCTAGAGCTAACATAAGAGAGTAATGGAGGAAGACTAATTCTACATACTTCACAACTGCCTACATTACACCTAATTATAGTTGTAGGTCGTACATATTCCTTAATATCCAATTAAGAGGAGGGCATAGAAAACTTCTGAACAATTATCACTCTAATTCTTTGAAGAGGATGTTCCTAACGCAACATGACATCATTTTATGCGTAAAATCCCATAAAAGTTGGCCTCAGAATCAAATGTTTTTTGAAGCATCCACTTCATAAGTAAATTTCTAACCAACTCTTTTGGGGATTAATTTGGAGAGTTGTGAATTTGTGTAAGCATAGTCTACATGAAGAGAAGAACATCCTTGCTGAAAATAAACCAGTGGATCTCAATCCAGAATTGATATGCATACCCGGGAAAGGGCATTTTTCGTATTTGAAGAGCACCTAGTATCAATGCTATAATCCATAGTAAATCTTCATTTTTTGAAGGCAAAAGCTAATGAATACTCTCAGATTCTAGATATAACATGCTAGCATACAGGATTTTCACATATCAATACTAATGTGATTTCGTACACCAAAACCAGTCTCAAGCACTAAGGATTCTTAAGTCTTACATTCAAAACTTATTACTAATTTCCAAAATGCTCTCTCTGGTACATTAACAATCTGACTTTGATATAACTCAAATCAAACCTGGTGGTATAGTGCTTCCGCACATTAATCTCTTGGAGAATTACCGACAACAATTGGATTTTGCTAAACTTGTACAGTTGTACTGGTATCCATTACCAATAACACAAACATATACAATCACGTCAGACAACAATTTAAAACTATTGACATACATATTGCATTAGATCAAGGATATTTAATCAGAACTGGAGAAGAAAAAGAAAACCCAAGACAAGAAAGTCTTTAATAATCCAAGCTGAAGGAAACAAATTGCACAGAAGAGTAACAACATATATTGCAAAGGAAGAAAATGATTCACCTTGCTAAGCATCACAACAAGGAAACCATCCTCACTGACTTTATTATCTTCCAAAGTGGTTTCGTCTTTCAAGACCTTTCCATTATGAATCAGTAACTGTTGACCAAATGGATAGTTATCCTTTCCCTGAACATCTTCAATATTCTTCTTCACAACCATAATCTACAAACAAAAGGAATATATCTAAGTAAACTAGTAAGAACCTTAGCATAAGAGTATATTATCAAGTTTCTAAACGTAAATGAACATGAATTAAACTTGTTTTTCTTGATCTTACACATAACTTTACAGCTGAAGGCGTAATTCGACATCTTAGCCACTCATGTCATTTGAAGGGTAATTAAGCCCTTTACCCAGACAAAAAAAAAATCAAGAACGCAAGAATGGAAAATGAATAAGCAAAAAATAAACAAACACTATAAGCCGTTAGCCAAAATGTCAAATTCAACAGAATCAGTTCTTCAAACGCATATTTTAGCACCTTTAATACAATTAATCTTTAAACTAATAGAAACTTGCCTAGATGTTTTTTCTAATGCTTTCAACTTACTTCTAAAGAGAACAAACAAACCACATTTGTAGAAAATATAAGGTTTTGTTTATAATTAATTTTAATTCGAAGCGCAACAACCGAAATACTTAATCACCCAAACAAGCTAAAAATTATTGCCATTATTCTGCCTTGAACACCTCTAAATTCATAAATCGAAGTTTATACAGTTGATTATCATAACTAGGGCACTGAATTCCAACACGAAAGAGAAAAAAGAGATGGAGATGGAGCTAGAAAATTACCGTATCACCAGGTTGAACCCTGATATCGAAATGACTACCTTTTAAAGTCTTGACAGTAAGTTTCATGTTTACAGATTAGAGGAAGAGGAAGGGAAAATGTGATTATCAGTAAAACCCTAGCAGAACAAAGTAAAGAGAAAGGGAAAGAAAACGTATGCAAAAACCAAACCCTAACGGGAGCAAATGTATGCCAGAAGAGATCGAGATCGTGAAAGGAGAGAGAGAGAGACGACATTTATTTGAGCGCTGGGCCTCTATGGAAGGGCTGTGAACGTACTCGGTCGCCGGGGTGAGCATATGAACCCACACCCGCCAACCCGACCCAACCACCCCTACTTTGGCGGGTGAACACCCAACCCGTTCATGGTTGGATCGGACATGGATGTATTTTTGAAAGTGAAAAATACTATAATCCCCCTATTATATGGGTTCAATATATAGAAGCCCCACAAAATGGATCCTTCACTATCAACTTCATACTTTCATTTTTTCTTTGATATTTCTAGGCCCAGAACTTTTATTTTTGGGGCCAGGTTTTGAATTCTTCCGGATTGCTAACGTCGGCAACTTTTTTAATAAATCTAAAAATACCAAAACTAACCTCCACTATTTATAGTCGTTTTATACGGTAACAAAAACAAAAAATCAAATCATTTTTTTAGATCTCTCTTCTCTCTGCTCTAGTAGATTTTTTCTTCAGAAACAGAATTGGAATTTTTCTTCACACGAATCGTTGCATTGAAGAACAAGAGTTCGTTAGTTTGTTGTGTTAAAGGCGAGATGAAGAACAAAAATTCATTAATTTTTTTTCTCAATTTGTTGATGTTATTCACTGGTTTTCAGATCTGACGAGAGTGAGTAGACGAATTGAAGAAAAACAAATAGGTTTGTATCAATTTATCTTTTCTGTTTGTATCAAATACGTTTGATTCACTAGTTTTTCTGATTAATTTTTTGATTTCGATCTTCTGCTGATTTCCGTTTTTTTGTTTGTTTGGATTTTATTGAGTCTGAGAAGAGGAAGAAGACAGGTTGGAATAGAGAAATCAATATAGGTGTGTTTTCGATCTAGTTTTGAATTCTATTGATTTTGATTTTTATGATTTGGATCTTTCTTATTTCGTTTTTTTTTTAATTTTTTTTTGATTCGGTTGATACTGATAACATGATTTGGTTGATACTGAGAAGAGGAAGAAAAATAACATTATTTCAGAAGAAGGAAAACAACAAATCTAGGTACGAATTTTATTTTGGTTTGATTTTATAACTTTTTTCAATTTGTTTTTAACTATTTGTTGTTCTTGCATGTCCGATCTGAGAATTTATTGTGGATTTGTTGTTTTATTTTTTGTTGATACTGAGAGGAGTATGAAGAAACAATTTTGTTTCAGAATAACTACTTCAGATTGATTTAGACATGCTGTTTTTTTGTTACAGTATGTGTAACTTGAGGTTACACATATATATCATGTTGTATTTTAAGCATGTGTAAAGAGGATGAAGATACAATTTTGTTTCAGAAGAACAACAATTTTGTTTCAGAAGGAAAACAATTTTGCTTCAGAAGGAAAACAGTTGATGTAGAGATGCAGTTTTTTGTTACATTATGTGTAACTTGAGGTTACACATATATATCCTGTTGTATTTTTAGCATGTGTAAAGAGGATGAAGATACAATTTTGTTTCAGAAGGAAAACAATTGATGTAGGTATGTTGTTTTTTGTTACAGTATTTGTAACTTGAGATTACACATATATATTCTGTTGTATTTTTAGCATATGTAACTTGAAGTTACACATATATATATCCTGTTTCATGTGTATTTGTAAACAATTCTAGTATTTGTATCTTTTAAGACATATCTTGTACTCATATTTCTATTGTTTTCCTTTTGTTGAGTATGTTGATTGCTCATTTTATGTTTAGCTTGCCGCATAGGAATTGTGTTTGTTTGTTTTTTGATATTTTTATTGTATGTTTATATTTTTCAGGTTGTCATGGCTGTTGTGAGTTGCATTGAACATGGAAACTTCCAATAGTGGTTTGTTTTGGTTTGGAACATGATAAATCTGTCAGGGTTTAAATATGCAGCTGATCTTAGTTTTTGTTATACAGACATCACAAGTCTTTTTGGCTCATTTTTTTTGCACTAATTTGTTATTGCTTTAATAGCAAGAACGAGCAGACAGACTTGTGATCCAAATTCAAATTTTTGTTCATACAATTTGTACTTGAGAATATTTTGATTGTTGTTCTGAAAGAGAAAAAAATGAGAGTTGTAATGAATAAGAAATAAACAGACTCAAAATGGAACAAGCTATATTTATGTGTAACTGCGAGTTACGCATGCTAATTGGATGTGTAGACACAAGTTACACATGTTAAGTGGACATGTAGACGAAAGTTACACATGCTAATTGGATGTGTAGATGAAAGTTACACATACTAATTGGAAGAAAAATATAGTAAATGCAAGTTACACATGCTAATTGGATGTGTAAATGAAAGTCGCACATGCTAATTGAAAGAAAAAACAGACTCAGAACTAGAACACTATATTTATGTGTAACTGCGAGTTACGCGTGCTAATTAGATATGTAGATGCAAGTTACACATGCTTACTGGGTATGTAGATAAAAGTTACATATGCTAATTGGATGTGTAGAAGAAAGTTACACGTGTTGTACATCGGCACATAAAACAGTAACAAAATTATAGTTACAGAAAAAGACAACCAATATTTAGAAAAAAATTGCATTTGATTGAACAAGATCATTAATAATAAATACAAATTTAAGCATAATATTCAATGTAGACAAAATAATCACTCAATGTAGACAACAAAAAAAAAAAAAAAAAACACAAACACAAAATATTACTCTTAAATCAAATTTTATAGGCGGATCACTCATTGTTGATCTCCGTTCTCCGCTTTCAACAATTGATTTCACTCAAATCTCACTTTCATTGGATCTTCTACCACCACTACCACCGGCACCATCAATACTCCTGTAACCACCATCACCACTGTAAAAAGAGTGCCATAACCAGAAATGCAAGCTAAATAATATAAAACCTATCATATAGCAATCACCAGCATAACCACTACATCAATATCATGTCAGCTACATACTTTTAGTGCCATCCAAGATCATATATACCTACTCTCAATATCATGCATATGTAATCTGAATAATTTAAGTACAAACACGGTTTTATGAGTATAACCTACAGATCAAGGCATTTCAATACAACTTTGTAAGAGAAACTCATATTCATCTGATTGTATGAATGTGTAACTTCGAGTTACACATGCTAATTGAATGTGTAAACGAAAGTTACACATGCTAATTGGATGTGTAGAGGAAAGTTACACAAGCTAATTGGATGTGTAGACGCAAGTTACATATGTAAATTGGATGTGTAGACGTCAGTTACACATGTTACAAGCATAGCATGAGATCAAATTTAGTTCATGACATCATCACAAGCAAAACTCAGAAGCAAAAATCACAAAAGAACACTAACATTATATCATCACAAACGATTGAAAGATTAATACCTGTTGATGTCAGATCTTTTTCAGGTTTTCTCTTTCTTCCTTTCATCATCGTAGATAAACAATAGTTCAAAACTGAATCTGCAGTTGTTCTTCTTCTCCGATCTAGTTTGAAACTGAATTTACGGTTGCTCTTTCTTCTCCGATCTATAAAAATAATATTATCAATAACAAATTTGATCACCACGAATTAAAAAGTAACAATAGGAATCAAAATCGAATAAATCGGCAACAACATGAATCAAAATCGAATTAATCAGTAAGAACACGAATCGGAATCGAATTAATCAGTAACAACAACAATCAAGCAAGACAGAAATTTTTGAATCAACACGAATTAATCAGTAACAACAGGAATCAAAATTGAGGAAGAAGAAGTTAACATTAAACAGGAAGAAGAAGTTAACATTAAACAGGAAGAAGAAGTAAAGATTAAACAGGAAGAAGAAGAAGATTGATCGAAAACCTACCTTTATTTTCTTCTTCTGATGTTTGTTTTGAGTATGATAGATCGATTCTTTGATGATTCTGAATGTGAATTTTGTTTTAGGTTCGATCTGGAAAAAAAATTCTCTGCAATTCTCGATCGGAAGGTTTCTCAGGTGAGATCCGGTTTCTCTCTCTTCAAATGAAAATAAACGTATTTGTTTGAGAGAAAACCTATGTTAGATACTTATATAGTGAAGGTCAATCTGGTCATTTCAATCTCTATTAAAATTTATTTTTAATTAGGGGCCTGGTTTTAAAACTCTTTTAACTAGGGGCCTCATATTATGGGTGGGGCCTAGGCCTAATTTTCCAATAAATATTGGCTTGGGTGCAGTTATGAGTCTAAAAATTTATTGGACACCAGCATCCGCTAAGCTAGGATTAAATGAAAAAATCCCTATGTCCCACTATTAGATGACCTACTTAGTTTAAAATTTTGTCCCATTATTAGTTGACCTATCTCATTAAATAAAGGGATATTTCTACTGGGAAAATTAGGCTAAGGCCCAACCAATGTATAACCCATAATATGAGGCCCTTCATTAAAAGAAGTTTAAATCTAGGCCCCGAGTTATTAAAAGACATCCATGCCCATTTATATATTGTCAAGCCCCAAATTAAATAAATTTAAATTTAAGCCCAAAATTTTTAAATCTAGGCCCAAAATTATTAAAATACAGTGTGAATGTTAAACAGAAGTTACACATGCATATGGCATGTGTATCCTGAAGTTACACATCTTTATGCCATGTGTAATGCAAAGTTACACATCAAAAAAATAGATAGCAAAAAGAACACATACAAAAAATACATGTATTACTTTAATATTCATTTACAATAATTTCTTAGCATGTGTAACTAGAAGTTACACAGGCATCTGTCTAGTGTAACTGAGAGTTACATATGCATCTATCTAGTGTAATTGAGAGTTACACATGCGTCTGACGTCTGATTTGTGCTTTTATGAAGTTTAAATATTTGCCTTTCCTTCTTGTCTTCCTCCCTCCAAAATGCTTGCATATCTGCAACGAAATAAACATCCATAGATTAGGTTTGATGAACAAAAAACAAAAAATAATAATATTATAGAACAATTGTAAGGCAAAATTATAGAACAAAGATCACAGAAAAGACACATGATAACCTATCTTAGCATGTGTAACTGGGAGCTACACATGTATCTGTCATGTGTAATTGACAGTTACACATGCATATGACTTGGATACATAGCATGTGGAATTTTTTGGTTGCAAGTTTGTTCATTTTAGCATGTGTAACTAGGAGTGACACGTGCATCTGTCTAGTGTAAAGAGGAGTTACATGCATATAATATATGTAACTAGGAGTTACACATGCATATATCATGTGTAATTGAGAGTTACAAATGCACCTGACTTGTGTAACTGAGAGTTACACATCCATATAAAGCACACATTTTCAACTATAAAAGAGCTAAAAATCATCACTTTTCACCTGGACAGTAGCCAACATCCTTATCTATCCAGTCATAAATTGCAAGAATATCCCAGAGCTTTGATAAATGTTCTTGGTTCTCTTGGTAAGCTAGTGTCTTATTAGTGCGCGCAAACCACATCGATACCTGCATATACATCAATTGATATAGAAAAGTTTACAATTATTCAGAAATTACTTCCATAGAAACATTGAAATACCATAGTCAAAACACCCCTAAACAAGCATGTGTAATCAGCTGAGGCACATACAAAATCCATGCGTAATTCGGAGTTACACATGCATCCTTCTAGTGTAACTGGGAGTTGCACATGCATATGTCATGTGTAACTGAGAATTACACTGGCAACAACAACATTCACATCAGCCATAAAAAAAGACCCATACAAAAACAGATAAAAACATAATTCACCACAAAAATTTCTCAGAAATTACACATGCAATTAGGTTGTGTATATAGGAGTTGCACATGTTATTTAACGTGTGTAATCAGAAGTTACACATGTAATTATCTTACCTGAAAATATAAGCATACTTAGAAAATACAAAATATAAGCATACTTAGAACTACAAAATATAAGCATATCTTCACTTTTGAGTCTTGTAGATCTTATTTATGAGTACATGCACAAAATATAAGCATACTTAGAACTACAAAATATGCAACATATACACATCCACATAGCATGTATAACTACCAGTTACACATTCAGTTAGCAAGTGTAACTGGCAGTTACACAGCCAATTGTGTTGTGTTATTACCTTGGTTGGTTATTTCAGTGTGCATGATATATCTAGTTAACATGTGTAACTAGTAGCTACACATCCATAGTCTATCAACACTAGTTTCAGATTAAACTAACAACTCCTTAAGCACACATTTTCAACTGTAAAGAGCAAAAGATCATTATTTCTCACCTTGATAGTAGCCAACATATTTCTCTATCCAAGCATAAACTTCAAAAATACCCAGGAGCACTGATAAATGTTCGTGCTTCTCATAATAGTGTCCTTTCAGCGCGCGCAAACCACATCGAGACCTGCGTAGACATCATTGATCCAGAAAATGAAAATAGTTATTTAGATTTTACTTTCGTAAAAAACCATTGTCTAAACACTACTAAAACAAGAATCTGTAGTCAGCTGGTACACATTAAAAATTCATGTGTAATTTGAAGTTACACATGCATATGGCATGTGTAATCACATCGATTAACACCAGTTCAAGTTATTCTGTATCAAATCCTTGTCAAATACTAGTATTATGAAAGCTAAAAAGAGTACTGATCTTCTAACCAATAAGTTTTCATGTGTAACTAGTAGATACACATTCATATGGATTGTGTAACGTGCAGTTACACATCCATATGGCTTGTGTAATGTGCAGTTAAACAGATGTAAAAGGGAAAATGAGTTAAGTGAAACCATTCCAGACCTATATCCTCACCTATATATCCATATACTACCTTTCAATAAAAGAAGTAGATGGTCGTAAGTAATCAAGAAGGCTTACCTGGATATTTCAGGATCAGTCACATATTGGTGGTGCACTAATATGTGGGTATTTGGGGTTCCTTGCCTTCTGCAATGTCTTTTGCCTGTGAAATGTGACTGATGTGCGGATTTTCTTAGCCTTCTTCTTAATGGTTGATGCTCCAACTTTGACAGCCTTAGCAGCTTTGTTAGCCTGCACCTTGGGGCCAGCCTTCTTAGTAACTACATGACAAGCAACTGATATCAGTATCATAGCAGTCACAACACTTCTCATACAAATGAACAAAACAGAACATCCAAAAATAAAAAACCAGTGGATACAAAACAATCAAAACTATCTCATAACTGAACAAACTAGAGCAAGTATACAAAACTTAATAGTTCACCCTTACAGAGTTACAAACTCTACAAAAAGAAGGTAATTCATCTCCATATGATGTGCATTTTAATCAGGACAAACACATGCAAGAAAGCACAACCAAAAACTCCCCTCCTAATTGAAATCAGCTAATTACCTGTTACCACTAGCACCAGCAGTAGAAACTTAAAATAGTTCATCCTCTTTCTTCTCATCATCTCCTTCAATTCACCAATTCTGAAAAACACCATCACTGACTTCAAAATCCTCCTTCAAACCTGCTCCAATACCACCACGGCTCCAGAACCTGCATCTCCACCACCATAAATTTGTTAATAAAACTCAACATGTGTAGGCAAGATAAGTGGTAGGACTAGAAATGATCCTAAAAATTCTAACTGCAAGTGCACAGTGTCGGCAAGCAACACAGGGCAAGCACAGGTCAGTTCCACAGGGACAAGGTGGGCTTATTTGCTATTTTTGGTCTCTTGCTTCCTTTGCTAACTTGTTCCTAGGGGCAGTGAACAGTGAGGTGGAAATGGTGAAATAAGAAGATTGTGGCAGTGTGTGAAACAAGTAAAGATTGTGATGTTAAGATACCACAGTGAGCATGAGGGGAAACAAACAGTGAGCAGTTACAAAACAGAAGCATTTACTTGACACTAAACAGAAGCATTTACAAAACAGTGAGCATTGAGGATGGAGTGAGATTGTTGTGTTGAAGTAAAACAATAAGTAAAATGCAAATATGATAGGAGCTAAAACTTACTAAAACAGAACATGGGAGAGAAACTGTGGATGGGAATGAAGAACAGTGGGGAATGAGTGAGAACTAGGGGATTGAATTCACCCTAGCTTAAGCTATGCATTCTCCTATAGACATGTTAAACACAACTATGGTATTCTTTCCAAAGTACTAACTGTCTTTCTAAGGTACAATTAGTCAAAAGACATATGAATTCAGCTTAAGTTGCAGCTTATCAACAGCTCATGAACCTAACTACAAAGTATACTTGGCATACATTGTGAAAGTGATCTGTCACTAAACTAAGTTCATTCAAACTTGCTTAATCATTCAAGAATAACTACACAACAGGGCTAGGGCTTCATCAAGTCCCTAGCAAGAGAGCTAGAACATGCTGGAGTCAGGAGTTTTCATGTTTGTCAATCATTAAGACTCAAAACAAGAACATGTGAGTCAAACAGGGGAATTACAAGAACATTAACATACACAACATGGTTTAACAGTGAAGAACAAGTGATGACAGTATAATTGAAATTGAAATTGAAATTGAAAAATCAAATTAACCCAATTAGGGGGAACTAGGATGACCCAAGAACCGTTTTAACATCCTACATCAGTTTCTATTTATAGCTTACATCAAATTCCTAATTTCTAAAAACCCTAATTTTGAAAACCCTAAATTGATTTGGGGAAAATCAAATTCTCTCACCCATGTGTGAATTCTGCTCGACCCATGCTCCTTGATGTCCCTCTGATGCTCTTCCTGCTCCAATTGATATACTGCAACCCTAGCTCGAGTTGTTTCATCAACTCCACACCTAGGTCAGAGAGATGTGGGTTTGGGGAAACGACTAGGCTAGGGAGAGAAAACTGTGGTGCGTACGGGTTTTGGTAGAGGCGGAGAGGGGTGTAGTGAAGCTCGAGGAGCAGCAGTTGCAGGCTGCCATGGTCGGGTGGAAGGAGGATCTGGTTTTGGGGAAAATTGATTTGGGAAGAAGAACCCGATGGAGAAGAAGGGTCTGTTTGGTTAGGGGTATAGGTTTCTGATGCTAGGGTGTGAGGCGGATGTATCAAAGGTTGATGATCAGCGAAGCGAAAGCGTAAGATGAAAAGGTGATGGAATGATCCAACAGTGCGATAGGAACGACCGTTGGATGATGAGACACAACAAAACTGACGGCTTCAGATGGAGTTAGGTACTATAGTGTTTGACAGGAGCTTCGGATTTTGATGCACAATGATGAGGCGACCGTTGGATGACAAGATGGATCCGATCTGACGGCTCTCATGGAAATGGGTATGGATAATGGAAATGGATTTGGGTAAGGGTTTTGGGCCTTGGGTATTCCAAGCCCATATCTTCTTTAAGAACAATTCTTCCTTCTTCAAGCCCACTTCTAGTTGATCCGGCTCTTGCAAACATCATTCTTCGCTTCCTCCTATCGAGAGTCTTTGCCGTTCCTTTGCTCTTTTCGCTCCGTGAGATAACCAGGATTTATTTAGTACCTAAAAATGCAAAATTAATTAAGAAAATTATTTATTCTTGAAAACAACGAAAACACAGAATATGGGATAAAATGTAGAATTAATGCGCAAAAGATGAGTTAAATGCCAACAAAAAGGGATAAATATATACAATATTTGGCACTCATCATTCAAATACCCCCAAACCTGAATTTTACTTGTCCTCAAGTAAAAACAAACTAAGGAAATCCTAACTATACCACTGTCGCTGGTCTCTCGAATGCATTTAGCGTATGCACTAAGCCTTTTAAACCACTAAGTGTCCCTAGTGGATGAGTTGAAGTCTCGTGAAGGTTTACCATAGGTGTGCCTACAAAACCTAAGGACAAAATATGAGCTCAGATTCCATCAAATGTGACATGTGCAAAACAGTTTAAGCTCACAGCAAAATGGAGATGTCAATCTAGCTATCAAAGGCACAATCCTAGCACTGATAACAAAAAAAGACATGTGATAAGAGTGTAAAGTGTATCTACACATGTGTAAAGAAAGATCTGAAGTTATGACTACTAATCACCAAGAGATAGTTTCTCAGGCTAAGAACCAAGGTCGAAATCTAGCTAGCTGTCCGGACTTTACGAGAATTGTGAATGAGTTGGAGGTATTTCACAATTGCTCGCGTTGTACATCAATGGCATACACCCTCCTTGCTTATTACAATGAAACAACAAAAGATGACTATTTACATGACTCTTATTTACATTTACTACTCTCTTTTTATTTTTGGAACAAGAGAGGATGGAATTGATAAATACTTGATTTTTTTTTTTTTTTTTTTTTTTTTTTTTTTTTTTTTTTTTTTTTTTTTTTTTTTTTTTTTTTTTTTTTTTTTTTTTTTTTTTTTTTTTTTTTTTTTTTTTTTTTTTTTTTTTTTTTTTTTTTTTTTTGAACAAGGAAACACTTTTGATACATATACAAAAGGAAACAAAAGATTACATGACACTTTGCAAGAGGTAGCCCTTTTTGATGCACCCAGTTAAATTCGATGGTTGTCTTTCTTAATGTAACCTCCACCTTCTATCCCAACCAACCAAAGAACAAGCTAGTCAAGTTTCGTTCAGTATTCTAAAGTGATTGGCAATCGTAACTTCCTATCAAACACCTTGAAGATCGAGGCCATACATGTATTGGTAGATCGTGCGCGTGCAAATTTCTTATCACTATGTGAATTGTGCTAGAATCAGGGTGCCTAAATATCTAGACTAAGACTCCTAATAAAAATACATATTTGCACAAGAGTCAACATTTCAAGGTAAATGAGCTCCATTTTTTATGATTTTTTTCAATTTTTTAATTTTTTTTTTGAATTTTGATTTTTCAATTTTTTTGGAATTTTTCAAATTTTTCAAAAAGAAGAAGGAGTTCGTTTTCAATTATAGCATATTATCATGGTATCTACTCTATACCCCCAAACCTAAACTAAACATTGTCCTCAATGTTTCAAAATATGGAAAGAATTAAAATGCAACATATGGAAAGGGACATGCTGAGTAGAGTAACAGGAGAGAGAATACCCGATTTCGGCGAAAGCAGAATTAAAACTCCGTTATTCAAGGCAAACAATCCAACATATTTCAGCCGAGATCATATTGGATTAGCAAAATATATACAAAAGGAACAAAAGGGTTTTTAAAATTTTATCTACTGGATTATATACAAAAAAATTCACCATACACCAAAAGTCTAAAGAGTTGAGGATCAACCCAAAAGACAAAGTGTAGAGGTTTCAACAGCTTCAAATAATAATAGGAAAGAAACGCAAGTGAAACTGTGAAACAAAATGAGCTACCCCCAAACCTGGATTTTACAGAAGATATAATTTTGAAAACAAAATCGCGCAGTTTCGGGGGTTCATCATGCAAAAGGTCTAGCTCGAAATGAACTGTGCTAGGGACGGGCAAACATGCTAATTCCAACTGTGGTTCCTCAAATGTATTATACTTAGAAGCAAAATAGTCCAAGAGGACTTGGGAAGCACACAGTTCCAAACCTAGATTAGGAATTTTCAGAAAAATTGGTTTTACAATATTGGTACAAACCAAATCTAGGTTGGGTGGAAGGCCAACAGATTGTGACTCATGTAGGAGAATAGGTGCGTCATTATTAATCAAATCAAAATCTCCTAAGTTATCCACACATGTCACATCATGCTCACAATCATCAATCAGTTTAGCAAGTTCACACTCAGAATCATCAACATCATCAACAAATTCTTTCTCATGCATTGGCAAATCAGGAGAAATATCACAATGTGACCTAGGTAGAGAATCAGACACATCAAATATATTTTCATGCATATTAGTGTCTACAGAAGATTCAACTATTCCTATGTCATGTTCATCTTCACAGAATAATTGTACGAATCCCATGTCAATATCAAAATCATATGAATTACAATGAGTATTAGAAAGAACAACATTCATGCAGGTCGAGGGCGAGAAGCCATATGTTATTGAACCAACAGGTTCCACAATATTTTCATGTTCTTCTAACATATCATCATAATCATCATAATCATCATCATGGTAGCATGCATATTGGTCCTCATTAAAAGTGGTGGTGTCATTAGTCGATTCATGTTCCTCTAAATTAGGTTCATATTCAACATCATT
>NC_039365.1:59860427-59908432 GCF_003573695.1 Papaver somniferum
TTTTTTAACTTAGCCTAGCATAAATTATCACACCCCACAAAAGAAAATAAAAACAACAATAAATAATTACAAGCCCATAAAAGAAAGAAAAAGAAGAAAAAGAAAAATTATTACAAGCCCACAAATTATAAATGGAAGCCCACAGGTTGGGTTCTCTTAATGGGTTTAGGCTTACCTTTGAAGCACAGCCCAGCTGTTCAGTTAGGTTGCAAAAGCCCAGTTGGGCTTTGGATCATCCTAAGCTTTGGCTTTTCTGAGGCCCAGTTGGGCTTTGTTCAACTTGTGCAGCTTACAGCCCAGTTGGGCTTTGGTTCACTTTCTTCACCTTCTACAGCTTACAGCCCAGTTGGGCTTTGGTTCACTTTCTGCAGCTTCTGCAGCTTACAGCCCAGTTGGGCTTTGGTTCAGCAAAGCTGCAAGTGCACAGGGTCAGTTGGCCTGGCACCAGGTGCAGCAGCTTTGGTTCAGCAACAGGTGCAACAGCTCACAGGATTCTTGGCCTGGCACCAGCAGGAGCACCACAGCAGCACAAGAGCATCAGCAGCAGCAACAGCAACAGCAGGTTTTCAACAGCACCACAGCAGATTTCAGGCAGCAGCAGCAGTTCAGTGGCAGACTTAGCAACAACTCAACAGGAGTTACAGCAAGCAAAATCAGCAAGCAAGCATAGGAGTTACAGCAAGCAGAGTTCAGTAACAACCCAAAAGAAAGAAAGAGCAATTGCACCGCAACCGAGTCCCCGGCAGCGGCGCCAAAAACTTGGTAGGACTAGAAATGATCCTAAAAATTCTAACTGCAAGTGCACAGTGTCGGCAAGCAACACAGGGCAAGCACAGGTCAGTTCCACAGGGACAAGGTGGGCTTATTTGCTATTTTTGGTCTCTTGCTTCCTTTGCTAACTTGTTCCTAGGGGCAGTGAACAGTGAGGTGGAAATGGTGAAATAAGAAGATTGTGGCAGTGTGTGAAACAAGTAAAGATTGTGATGTTAAGATACCACAGTGAGCATGAGGGGAAACAAACAGTGAGCAGTTACAAAACAGAAGCATTTACTTGACACTAAACAGAAGCATTTACAAAACAGTGAGCATTGAGGATGGAGTGAGATTGTTGTGTTGAAGTAAAATAATAAGTAAAATGCAAATATGATAGGAGCTAAAACTTACTAAAACAGAACATGGGAGAGAAACTGTGGATGGGAATGAAGAACAGTGGGGAATGAGTGAGAACTAGGGGATTGAATTCACCCTAGCTTAAGCTATGCATTCTCCTATAGACATGTTAAACACAACTATGGTATTCTTTCCAAAGTACTAACTGTCTTTCTAAGGTACAATTAGTCAAAAGACATATGAATTCAGCTTAAGTTGCAGCTTATCAACAGCTCATGAACCTAACTACAAAGTATACTTGGCATACATTGTGAAAGTGATCTGTCACTAAACTAAGTTCATTCAAACTTGCTTAATCATTCAAGAATAACTACACAACAGGGCTAGGGCTTCATCAAGTCCCTATCAAGAGAGCTAGAACATGCTGGAGTCAGGAGTTTTCATGTTTGTCAAGCATTAAGACTCAAAACAAGAACATGTGAGTCAAACAGGGGAATTACAAGAACATTAACATACACAACATGGTTTAACAGTGAAGAACAAGTGATGACAGTATAATTGAAATTGAAATTGAAATTTAAAAATCAAATTAACCCAATTAGGGGGAACTAGGATGACCCAAGAACCGTTTTAACATCCTACATCAGTTTCTATTTATAGCTTACATCAAATTCCTAATTTCTAAAAACCCTAATTTTGAAAACCCTAAATTGATTTGGGGAAAATCAAATTCTCTCACCCATGTGTGAATTCTGCTCGACCCATGCTCCTTGATGTCCCTCTGATGCTCTTCCTGCTCCAATTGATATACTGCAACCCTAGCTCGAGTTGTTTCATCAACTCCACACCTAGGTCAGAGAGATGTGGGTTTGGGGAAACGACTAGGCTAGGGAGAGAAAACTGTGGTGCGTACGGGTTTTGGTAGAGGCGGAGAGGGGTGTAGTGAAGCTCGAGGAGCAGCAGTTGCAGGCTGCCATGGTCGGGTGGAAGGAGGAGCTGGTTTTGGGGAAAATTGATTTGGGAAGAAGAACCCGATGGAGAAGAAGGGTCTGTTTGGTTAGGGGTATAGGTTTCTGATGCTAGGGTGTGAGGCGGATGTATCAAAGGTTGATGATCAGCGAAGCGAAAGCGTAAGATGAAAAGGTGATGGAATGATCCAACAGTGCGATAGGAACGACCGTTGGATGATGAGACACAACAAAACTGACGGCTTCAGATGGAGTTAGGTACTATAGTGTTTGACAGGAGCTTCGGATTTTGATGAACAATGATGAGGCGACCGTTGGATGACAAGATGGATCCGATCTGACGGCTCTCATGGAAATGGGTATGGATAATGGAAATGGATTTGGGTAAGGGTTTTGGGCCTTGGGTATTCCAAGCCCATATCTTCTTTAAGAACAATTCTTCCTTCTTCAAGCCCACTTCTAGTTGATCCGGCTCTTGCAAACATCATTCTTCGCTTCCTCCTATCGAGAGTCTTTGTCGTTCCTTTGCTCTTTTCGCTCCGTGAGATAACCAGGATTTATTTAGTACCTAAAAATGCAAAATTAATTAAGAAAATTATTTATTCTTGAAAACAACGAAAACACAGAATATGGGATAAAATGTAGAATTAATGCGCAAAAGATGAGTTAAATGCCAACAAAAAGGGATAAATATATACAATATTTGGCACTCATCAATAAGCAAAATAAAACCCCGACAAGTGTCAACAACTTTCTCCATTAGAATTACGAGAGATCATCGTTTTATTTGAATGGAGAATATATTCTTAGCTTATTGAATTCAACCAGTATTATCAACAAATCGAACTTGAACAACAACATCACCAGAAAAAACAAGAATATTAAAATGGAAATGAAGAATGAAATTAAAATTGAAATCGAGAATAATTATAAACAATAACAACAACTAAAAATCAAAACGTATCTTGATTCTGTTGTTATTCTTCCGAAATAGTGATGATTCTTCTTGATATCATAAATCAAAAGAAACAAATTCAAATCAGAAAACCTTACATGGAGAAGCTTTGAAACAACAAACTAGAATCAATTGAGAATTCGTAGATTGATTGATAATCAGTTCTTAAATAAATTTGAATCAAATCATTCAGATCTATAAATCGACTGGAACAAAAAATCAATTAAATCAATACATGAGAAATCTTCAAATGAAATCAGTGAAACAAAAGTAAATCAATACCTAGACAAATCTCATCTGCAGGTCGATTTGATTATGTAGATTAATCTTCAGATGCAGTTGATCTTCGCTGGTTAGTAATCGCATGAAATAAATCTTCTTCATCATCCATATCATCTCTCTATCAGATTCGATTCATCTTCGTAACAACTGAGAATACAGAGGAATTGATGGAGAAGATGAAAAAATGTGAAAGAAAACCCTAAAACTCTTCATCGTTGTTGCAGTAGGAGATCTAAAAGGAGAAGATGAAATTGAATCTCAGAAAAACCCTAGAACTTTTTTCTCTGCAACCGAGAGAGATAAAGATGAGAGAGAAATAAAATGGGAAAATGAAAATATCTACTACTTTTCCTCTTGTATATATAGAAAAGGGTAGTTTTGTCAATATCAAAATACATAATATAAAATTATGGGCCAGATCTGAAGAGAAATTGATATTTTGGGCCTAGTAATATCATTTTCTGAAAGTATAGAGTTGACAATGTATGATCCATTTAGTGGGGCTTCTATATATTGAACACATATAGTAGGGGGTTCTAATATTTTTCACTACTGAATAATACCAAAATAGGGTCACTAAATAAAAAAATACCATCACCCCTTATCTACCCTTTCTCATAATGGCATACCTACCCTTATTTAATTAGTGTTAATGATTATGATTAGTTTTAATAATAATGATTAATTAATAATGCTAATGATTGACTAAGTTAAGTTGTTAGTGTTATATTAGTTAAAAAAATCTGATTTTTGAGTGAGAGAGTGGGGTTTTTGAGAGAGGAAGAAGAAGTGAAAAAAACTAGGGTTTTTGAGATTTGGGGGACTTTTGTGATTCAAAATGGATGATTCAAATGATCCGGGAGAATCTTCATCTCGTAAAGACAATATAATACATATCAACTACAACAATGATCCGGATTTGGCCAACTTTTTGGATTATGAGAATGATTTTGCTCAAATTCCAACTCAACCTCAACCTAAAACTCAAGATGATGGTTTTTATGAGCCAAATCCAGAGAAGCAATACATTAATGAAGAATCTTCTGCTGATAATACACAGGTATACTCGTATACGACGTCTAATCTATCTTTTTTAGCTTCAATTCTCCAAAAAAATGATTTTTTCCAAACTTCTTCGGAGTTCAATACTGGGTTCGGTTGTAATATAAGACCCGAACTTTGCGTGGGAAGAACGGTTCGGCCAATATATATTGCCAAACCTATAGTTTTAAAAAAAGTATACACGGTTCGGCTTGTTCGATCTCTTTCAGTGGATGGCCGAACCTATTGTTTTCTTTGTTTTTTTTTTCTTCGAGTTATAGTGTATTGTTCGGCTCACATTATGTCAGCCGAGCATTGTGGTGTAACTCGAAAAAAACCTAAGTTCGAAGTTCGTCCCCTAAATGTACACTCACACTATGAGACGAACTTCAGTAAGCTTAAGGTTCGGCTTTTGACTTACATTTCGAATGAGCCAAACCTATCTTTACTCAAAGATGTTCCCAGGTTCGGCTCTAGTTCCAAATTTTCAAATTAGCCGAACCTTCAATTAATTTTTTTGTTTCAGTTGTCTACCCACGTCGTATTTTTTTAGATCGTGATTGCTGAACCTCTACCAATGCACGATCAACCTTCGGCTGTTAACACCATTCACAAAGATAATCGAGATCGCTTCCAAAATGACTTGGTAGGTAACAAATTGAGTGATATTTTACTTTATATGTTAAAAGTATATATCCCAAACGTTTACTAAGTATATATGTGACCTTGTATTACTGTAGAGATGGAAAAGTAAAGTAGAAGCACAGGATTGGGCTTATGAACATGGATTGCTAATAAATTGTGTGCCAGTGACCTGGAAACAAAGCCGATGGACTGGGTTGAAATGGTTTGTGAGAGAAGCGGCAAAGATATTGATAAGCATAAAAAAGGTTCCGTGTATGTTGGGAAGACGGGGAGAAATAACAAGACCAAGAAGAATAAAAGATAGTGCCCCTTCAAGATCGTTTTGGATTATGAATAAAAAGATGGATTGTCGTCATAACCACCCACGTGCACTTGATCTTCATGGACATGCAAGAGTCGCAAGAATCAAATACCATGAATACTTGGAAATAGGTAAGATGTATCGAGCCCGTGTGGCACAAATTAAAATCCTAAGCAAGTTGAAGGCGGATGACCTTAATAAAAAATCCACAATCGAAATATCCACAACACTAAAAGTACTTTGAGGAAGAAAGAATTGCAAGGTAGGATAGTGATGCAACAATTGATGTGGTTGGCGGGAACAACAACTACATGGTCCAAAAGGATTTGGATGAATTCAGCCAAGTCACACAACTCTTTCTTGCTCATCCAGATTGCGTTAAATTAGCTCTATGTTTTCCGCAAGTCCTTATAATGGATTGATACCTACAAGACAAATAAATATGAGATGACGTTATTGAACATAGTTGGGCATACCTCAACCAAGGAACCATTCACTGTGGCCTTTTGTTTTGTAAGATACGAGTTCAAGGAATGTTATGTTCGGGCATCAGAGCATTGTAAGTCGATGTTCTGAGAGGATGCTCTTCCTAAGGTGATTGCAACCAACCAAAATCCGCTTTGATGCATGTTATTTGTAAAGTATTTCCGGACGCCCAAAATTTTCTTTGTACTTTTCATATAGGGAACAATGTTAGGAAAAAATGTCAACCAATAATTCAACCGCTTAAGATGAATACCTAGAGGATATTAAGTCACTACCGGATGGAATACGAGAAAAGAAAAAGGAGAAATTTATGAAGGACTATGATGAGAACGAAAGGTTGTGGGCTTGCTTAACACGTGAATGGGAGGCTTTGACGTGGTCAATCACAGGAGATGATTATCGGGTAAAACTTGAGGAACTTATTACGCATTGGGGCACCGAGTATCCAAGTGTCATCGCCTATTTTCTTACAGAATATTTGGATCCCCACAAAGAAAGGTTTGTGGCTTGTTTTACAAACCAATACAAACATTTCGACAACCAAGCTACAAGTACGGTAGAGTCGGATCATTATCGATTGAAGAAGAACCTTTTTGGACGAGTTGACTCGGTTTTTACGGTGTTTGAGGCATTGGAAGAGTATTTCAAAACGTATATCGTTGATAAGTGCATAATTCATATGATTTTAGTATTCATTCCATACTTGTTTTAGCTATTATTCTTGCATGTATTCGTATTATTACTCTTGTTTTCTCTTATTTTCCTCCAATAGGTGAATCATCCAAAAAGGAGATACAAAGTTCTGAAAAGATCTAGGAAGAGAAGTATTCCAAGTATCCAAGGGCCAAAGTCCAAGATAAGTGGAAGAACTGCGACGAAAAGGAGCAAAACGCTCAAAATCAAGAGAATGGACAAATACCGATCTTAACTCATTCAAACTAAAGATTTCTCATCACCATATTGAAGATAATTGAAAGATAAAAATAATTCCAAAAGAATGAGGTCATTCCGAGTTCGTACGAAGAAGTTGTGGCCAAAACGAGCTTTTATCGAATACCGAAGACATCAAAGTATGCAAACGGGTGCGCATACTTTAATTCCGAAAATTTCTGCTGGAATTTGAGGTACGCATACTTAACAAGTAGATAAACGGGTATGCATACTTGTGAAGGCCTAAGGTCACGGTTAGGGTCTTTATTTCGTATTTTTGGGTCGGATTCTTGAACCGAACTAGATACTTGATGGCCAAGCAATGTAAACCTATAAAAATAGATATTAGGCCTTTCACATGATATGATCGAATATCATCTCATATCACAAGTTCTACATCAAAAACCTAGGTTTTACCCCTTTAGGGGGAAACCACCATTATTCATCTTCTTTGTAATATGAGTAGCTAAATCCTTTGTTGATTAAGGATGAATTCAATGTTCTAAGCTTTATTATGAATACAAATCTATTGAGAGTTGTTATCATCATCGTTTGTCTTTACCATATCTAGGGTTTATGAGTTATTCTTAGATTTATTTGGGATGCATACTATATTAGTCTATTGATTATTCTATTTATGGTAGAAGTTATGAGATAAGTAATCGTCTATTAACTCTCTACACAAGCAGAAATCGCGAGACCTTACAGAGGGATTCTGTGGAGCAATCGTGTGTGAAGAAAACACCAGCAAGTAAACCTTGATATAAGAGTTTAACTACTGGGATCAACCTAAATTCACAAAGCTTAAGGCGTTTGATTGGATTACACCTTGAGTGATCTACTACTTGGTGGTTCGTTGGATAGAATCTGGTAGTCGAGAACTTTCGTATCTTAAAGGATTTTTGGGGATAACACTGATCTAGCTGTTATTCTATGGTTGGTGATGAATGGTTCTTACAAACAATAAATAAGTATACTAATCCAGCTATCGCTTGGTAACGACGAAGGATTCCTGAATCATCACTTTCTTCTTCATTGTCTTTCTATTTATCTTACAATCAAACCCCCTTTGTTATTTACTTTATTTTTCCGATCAAATAACCTATAAATTACACAACTCTTTGTGGGAACTATCTCTTACTTTCGTTATATTACTAGTTAATCAGTGAAAAATATATTTATTAATTTGTTGTGCCTACGACAGCCCATCAAATTTTGGCGGCGCCGCCGGGGAGCAGTTGCTAATTGATTTTTTATTTATTTAGCTTGTTTTGTTTTTGTTTTTGTTTTATTTTTATTTTCTTCTTCTTGTGAGTCGTCATGTTTCCTTACGGAAATAACATGTAAGGAGCACAAGATCAATCATATAATAATGGTAATCAATATGGTTTTCAATCTCAGTCTTATGATAACTATCAACCATACCATGGGTACAATCAAAACCAATCTTTTGGTTACGATCAATATCCAACGAAACCTTTTGGTTATTCTCATACATATCAAGAACCTTATGACGGGTGTGTAAGTGAGAAACCACAAGGATGGAGAGATAGTTATGCTTCTAATCATGATTCTTCTAGTCTGACAGATCTGCTGCGGCGATATATAGATAAAATGGCCCAGCAAATTCAAAGGATGGATGAATGCTACCAGAATATGGATAGCTATGCTCGTAATGATAGTTGTTCTAATGTGGAAAATCTAATGCTCCAATTTATGAATAATATGGATGAGCATAGCAAAAAGACTGAAGATACACTCGAAGGACTTCAAAGGTCTATAGATATCATGAGCAATCTCATTGATCAACTTAGCGAGACAATGAATGAAGAAGAAGTTGGCCTCAAAACCAAATTACTTATGAAATTCCTAAGGACGACAACAAATATTTTGTAGGAGAGGATTCTGATTCTGATGACGAGAGTGTTGAAGAGGTGGAGATTGAGAATGAAACCAAATTGGTTGAAGTCGTGGAAGACCCAATTGAGCTTAATAATAATAGTTCGATAGAGTACCACGATATACTTGAAGTAAATAATTCACTGAATTTAATTAAGAAAGATGAGGATCACGTCCAAGGTTTGTCTAATCCTTTGCTTAATTTTATATCTATTGATCATTTCCATCCAATTGAAGTAGTTTCTCAAAGAGTTGTTAACCCAACTTTTAAGAAAATACCTCACTTAGGATTGGAGTTGTGTGCTTCTAAAGTTTTGATGGATTATTTTTCTTCTAAGTATCCACCACTTGATGTGTTTGATTCGAGTATTGTGCAGGTTCACCAAGCTGAGGAACCTTTTGAAGTTCCCGAGTTTTATGTTCTTTATCCACTTTCGAGTGTATAAAGGACTAAGTGTGGGAGAAACTTCAATAAAATGATAGCTTCAATATTTATATTTTGTGCTGATGTTTTTGTGAAGCTGTTATTGGAATTGCAGGTTGTTATTTGGAAGTATTACCAAATTTTCAGATTATTGGTCTACGGACGATAACAATAATGTCGGGCTGACGACATTAAACCAACCGCTACATGGGAGGCAACCCATCGGTTTTGTATCTCTATCCCTTTTGTTTTTAATTTTTCATAACATATTTTGTATTCCCATCTTAGATTTTACAAAGTCCTATATCTATAATGAAAGTTTTGACGAATTCTCGTCAGAAAATTCTGACTGCGCAGTTGTCACGAAAATAGCTCTCGAGACTTCATACGAAGTCCGATTTGAGTGGTTAACCCAAACTTTTAAAGAGAAAAGACTCACTTTTATTTTCCAAAAATAAAATATGAATTTGGAGTCTGTTAAGTTGGACCGATTGGCCTGGACATTTGAGTTTGGTATTTTTCCAGAACTTTTTCAGATTGCATGTCAGTCAGTTTGGAGACCATAAAAGTCAGAAAATTTATCCAAACACTGTAAAATTTTGATATGTTATAGAAAAGACATAGGAGAACAACTTTTGTTTAGGATGTTTTTCCTAGTTACCTACCCATTGGTACAGTTTTTGAGTTTTTTAGGGTTGTTATGTCAGAAATCAGAATTTTCGGTTTTGAGTGTGGGGAGTTGTTAAGCATGTTTGGTTTGCATATAAAATAAATAAATAAAATAAACTTTTTGATTTCTCGCATTCTTGAGACTACATATTTTGGAGTTAATTATGAGCTATTTCTAAACCTAAGGTTGAAACAAGTTCTTATGACTATAGATTGAGTTCCACTTTATCATTCTACAATCCAAATATATACGTTCATAACTGAATTCGAAACTCAGCTATGATAGTCATTTGAAAGAGTCATCCTCGCAATTAATCATTACTGAATCACTTTCTTTTATTTTTGCAGATTTATGTTTCTCGAAAGTGATTTGGTGGGATCCTGATACTACCATGGATGTTATAGCAAGGTAATCATTGGTTGAGTATATAAAATCCCCATAGACAATTGTCTTGCACTCATAAAGAGTGAGCCAGGAAAAAAAAAAAGAAGAAGAAGAAGAAAAAAATAAACATATATACATATAAGGCTCCACTTCATTTATCGACACTAATAAATGATAGGTATGGAATTGCGGATTAATCATGTTTTTGATGAAACAAAAACCATATCATCATTATATAGCAAGTCAAAAAGACTACTGATGGGGTTCTCGACACTTGGATAGCAGTATGTGTGAAACGTTGTCCCTGTCTCCATCGCCTAAACAAGCGTGGAACGCAGGATCCAAGGCAACTATCACATACTTGCTGAGAAGGAACATGCGCTTAGAGTATCTAATCATGCAGTCGAGTTACATGGGTGCTTCTCCCAACTATTGCGCTATAAATAAGAATCATTTGACGACATTCATACAAGTATCGTGGGTAACATCTTTCACTTTAGTTAACATTTGCACACTTCACTTTTTTATTTCCATTTTCTTACTATCCATGTGATTTCAGTATGCGAGTGTTGTGACAAACGTTGCAACAAGTACGATGACTATCTTAGTAGAGTTTTGTAATCAGATTAAACGTGACACTAAGTAATTGCTTATGTGTGACGATTGGAATGTTTGTGGGATGTTTGCAGCCAAAGAACATATGCAGGCTAATTATTAGCTATTACTTTGTGTCCATCCTTAGTGGTTCTTCCAAGGCGACAAATTGGAGTAGGTTTTGTGGGTATACCTCTTGTAAACCCTGACGAGACTAGAACTCGTCCACTAGGGACACCTAAGGGTTTAAAGGCTTGTTATACATGCTAAGTGTAACCGTTTTCTCAACGACATGGAGTTGTTGTATTTAGGATTAGTTTAATTTAGTTTGCTCGAGGACTAGCAAAAGCTAAGTGTGGGGGGATTTGATAGCATAATTCATATGATTTTAGTATTTATTCTATACTTGTTTCAGCTATTACTCTTGCATGTATTCGTATTATTACTCTTGTTTTCTCTTATTTGCCTCCAATAGGTGAATCATCCAAAAAGTAGCTACAAAGTGCTGAAAAGAAATAGGAATAGAAGTATTCCAAGTTTCCAAGGGACAAATTCCAAGATAAATGGAAGAAGTGCGACGAAAAGGAGCAAAACGCTCAAAATCAAGAGAAGGGCCAAATATCGATCTTAACTCATTCAAACTAATGATTTCTCATAATCATCTTGAATATAATTGAAATATAAAAATAATTCAAAAAGAATGAGGTCATTCCGAGTTCGGACGAAGAAGTTGTGGCAAAAACGAGCTTTTATCGAATACCGAAGACAGCAAAGTATGCAAACGGGTACGCATACTTTAATTCCGAAAATTTCGGCTGAAATTCGAGGTACGCATACCGGTACGCATATTTAACAAGTATAAAAATGGGTATGCATACTCGTGAAGGCCTAAGGTCACGGTTAGGGTCTTTATTTCGTATTTTCAGGTCGGGTTCTTGAACCGAACTAGATACTTGATGGCCAAGCAATGTATACCTATAAAAATAGGTATTAGGCCTTTCACATGATATGATCGAATATCATCTCATATCACAAGTTCTATATCAAAAACCTAGGGTATACCCCTTTAGGGGGAAACCACCATTATTCATCTTCTTTGTAATATGAGTAGCTAAATTGAGAGTTTTTATCACCATCGTTTATCTTTACCGTATTTAGGGTTTATGAGTGATTCTTAGATTGATTTTGGATGCATACTAGATTAGTCTATTGATTATTCTATTGCTAGTAGAAGTTATGAGATAAGTAATCGTCGATTAACTCTCTACATAAGTAGAAATCGCGATACCTTACAGAGGGATTATGTGGAGCAATCGTGTGTGAAGACAACACCAGCAAGTAAACCTTGATCTAAGAGTTTAACTACTGGGATCAACCTAAATTCACAAAGCTTAAGGCGTTCGATTGGATTACACCTGGAGTGATCTACTACTTGGTGGTTCGTTGGTTAGAATCTGGTAGTCGAGAACTTCTGTATCCAGTGATTAAAGGATTTTTGGGGATAACACCGATCTAGCTGTTATTCAACGGTTGGTGATGAATGGTTCTTACTAACGATAGATAAGTATACTAATCCAGCTATCGCTTGGTAACGACGAAGGATTCCTTAATCATCCTTTTCTTTTTCATTGTCTTTCTATTTATCTTATAACCAAACCCCCTTTGTTATTTACTTTATCTTGCTGATCAAATAACCTATCAATTACACAACTCTCTGGGAACGATCTCTTACTACCGCTATATTACCAGTTAATTAGTGGGAAATATATTTATTAATTTGTTGTGCCTACGACAGCCCCTCAACCGTAAGAATTAAAGCAGATTTTGAATAGGGACAATGACGTTTGGTACCACAATAGAAGTTGACGAAACAAAAAATACCACAACTTAACATAATAACATTCCATTTTTCTATTGACTATTTCGCCCCCAACAAAACATAGACTTTGGGTCGCACATACATAACTTAATTAGATTTTTAGATCCATTGTTTTGATATGGGATCTAGTTTTCAGGCATGGTTGATTTGGGTTATTGGAGATCAGAGTTTTCCAATTTTCAGGCATCACTTCATTCAGCTCAATCAATAACTATGACGGGGACGGTTGATCTTTTTTTGATCTGAGGCTAACCCCAAATCAACATTGTATTAGGTATCAATTAGTTCAATGAGAAGAAAAAAAACAGCAACAAATCAATGCTACAAAATAACAAATGAAACCCGTCATCATCCAACCCCCATCGTTCCAACATGCTGCACTACTACCAATAACATTTCCACCACTAGATTCAACGGCTACCAAGAAGAAAACGAGAGCCAGCGGAAGTCATTGAATCCTGTAGACACCATGAGAAACAGGAAAAAAAGGGCTTCAATACCACAAGAAAATAAACCTGCACTGAGATCCAACCATGACAAGAAAAAAATTGCGAAAGGCACCAAGAAAAAAAGGACCTTTTCGAGCAAGAAACTAAGCTCACATAAGAAAGTTTGCTTCTAACTATATTTGTACAGTCGTTGCCCACATAAACACCCGACCACTATATCCACCCTCCTAACTATATTTGGGAGCATTGAATGAATTTTGTGACTTTATACTCCCAAACCTTAAAAAAAAACTTTTTGCAAACTTACAAAAGTTTGCTTCTAACATTTCCATCCGATTCACGGAATATAATCATGCACCAAAAAATTTGGTGAAGTGGTATCATCAGCGTTACTGTTGTATACAAACTATAAAGGTTTTGCTATTCACTTCTACATGCACTTAACTCGATACTTCTATCGTTGTATAATTGAACAACAAACCTCCTAAGATAAGCTTAATAATATCTCAGTCTTGCAATCGGTCTAGAGAAACTCCCTTTATCAAACACAGGATGAAGCACAATGCATACACTCAGCATTGGAACTAAGTCAATAAAAATAGAAGGGTCAATTTTAGATTACCAATTGCACCATCTAGGATGTTGACGAGATCTCAAAGAACTAACCTCGAGATTTATTTAGGGACTACTTGATCAAAGTATGCTTAATCGCAATTCCATTCTCCATTCTCTAGGATTTTCCTCAGAACATCGCAGATAGCAGTGACCCCAGATGGGTTCCCTGTTGTCATGGTGGATCTTTTACGCTTTTGATGATTGTATAGGGAATCGTAGATACAAATCTTCTGTGTCCTCAAGAGGATTTCAGTTGCTACCCAATGATTGTCGTTCACCAGCACCGGAGCGTAAACCACATCAACCTCGGACCATGGTTTACCATCAATGTCGTATTTTCCCGCCATGTGATTTTGCATAATATAATTGTTGTTTTTCTTTGGTCTTGGATCTTAGTGTTTGATCTCTAGCGTGTCGCTATTTTTCAAGACGATGTTTAATAGAACGTGAGAAACCGCACATTACAAGCCATCGTTAACATGTACAAAATGCAAGTATATTTATAGTACAAATGTGATAAGTTTCATAGTTTTCATATAATACTCTTAATAGAACGTGAGAAACCGCACATTACAAGCCATCGCTAACATGTACAAAATGAAAGTATATTTATAGTACAAATGTGATAAGTTTCATAGTTTTCATATAATACTCACAGCGAAGTAACTACCAACTGTGGTCCACCGAGTTTTCTTCGTGAATCCAGGGTATTTGCGCATCGAGTGCAATACACAATTAACAATCTTTAAGAGGTCTCGAAATAGATAAGATGACGAGTAAATTCATAAAATATCATGAACATAAACTATAATAAAACAATCTACTTACAGTGTCTGATAACCAGTCAGACAGTGGTTGTGATGTTCCTCCTAATAACTTGACATATTCATACCATTTCAAACTTTCATCTGTCTCTTCAATCTCCTCCACCGGAGAATTCTTAGGACGTGGGTCGTTTGCCTTCTTGGTTTCCTTCAGATCAATATTTTCCCTGCGCATTTTAACGATCATGAGACAATGACTTTCGAGTTAAATACGGTAAATAAGCGATAGACACTTGCCTTATCCATACGTAAATGTTCATATTCCTTTTACACTTCTTTGAGATACCTGGATTCTCAATATTCTCCCCAGCATAGTCATTTTTAGAAATTTTTTTGTAAGTGAGGCTTGCATACAGTGATGAAATCTGAGGTCCATCCTTTACGATTCTACGCCTCTTTAAGCTGGGTACATCAGGGGAATTAGATGTTTCTACATCCACACCCACTGGAGAATTAGCTGTTTCATCTCCTTTATAATCCTCCTCACTAGGCACGTCAATGGTTTTGTTTTTAGAGGCCATGGGAAATGCAACTTTAGCGTTTGGATAGAGACCTACATCGATTTCTTCTTCTTCTTCTTCTTCCATCCCTTTACCGTCCTCATCTGGAGTACATGCTTTTTTTGCCGTCTCTTTTGATTTTAAAACTGCTCCAGTATTAATGACTGAGTCCATCTGTGTGGAAGCCGCTACTGTGTTACCCCGATCTCCGTCACATAATGTTTTCCCCGATGCGGTGTTTTTATCCACATAACTAACGCTGGCTGAAGCCAACTTCTCTCGTAAAAAAATAACAATCATATTTGTTAGCTAGGACTCCGTAACACCGTATAAAGTATCTGACCCATGTCCTACGCCAACCTCCCGCGTAAATTCCTTGGTCGTTCTTGACGAATAGGATTCATATACCTTGCTAGATTCTTTTGGAACATCAGAAAGTTCCACAGTATCCTCCAACACCTCCTTATCATCTACTATGCCAAGAAATCTAAGGGAGTCACTATTGTACAGCTAGTACTCATCACAATCCACTATTATCCCCTGTCTCAAGGATACAGGTTCACTGTATCTCGGTTCTTTGGTGCGGGATACACGTTCCATGACAGTGCATCACCAACCACAAGTATGCTTGGACACAACCCGTCCACATAAACCCCTAATTGCAGGAATACTTTCCAATTCCCAAGCCTGAAATAGCAGCAATAGTTAGAACTTGAAGTGTACAAACTACAAACCGCCCAGGTATACAAGATGAATAGGACCAATTAAACAGAATATGTGAACTTACTGTCAGAGCGTATGACAGTATAGACACCCTGTAATGATCCGGCAAGCCCAACCGACCACTTTTCTTTGGTCCCCTGTCTTTCTTGACAACATTGGATTTCTTAGTTTTCTTTCCATCCTTCATAACCAGAGCTGATCCAACGTTGCAGATGGTTTTTCTAAGACTAACATGACCCCATGGGAACTTGTTGAAGTTATTCAAGTTTTCCACCAAATGTCAATATTCTCCCTTTACTACAGCTCTCCTCGGGCAGCCCAAAAGCAAAACGTGCACTAAAAATAGAAGCGCCAACTTAACGTTCTTATCGTCAGTGCAGGTGGTCAAATCTCCTTTCTCAAGTCGCGTCCGGAGTTTTTTTACTGTTACCCTTTTTTCCCCAGGGAAATGAGTTTTCATGATTGGTGAATCCGCGATACATTTTGGGAGTGCAAATTGAAGTTGAGTCCCGTAACAAGTGCAAATTCTTTCATCCCAAACCTCAAGATATTCCCTCCAACTCCAAAGTTCATACAAAATGGATCACCATCATCTTGTCTCACAATTTGCCGTGAGAGTAGATAATGAAAAATTATATCGCTGTTACGGGTTCCAGGCATATCCAGGAAGTGGCCAACTATCTTGAAGCAAATACTGTGTAAGCCTTTTTGCTCAGACGACTATTGATCATGGACATAAGCTGCATAGCTGCGTGATTTGTTGCTTTCGGGTAGTTATCCCGATACTTATGTGGGTGAACAAACTTGCTATACACATGATATGCTTCAAGTCAGATTCTTTTAAGGATATGCAACAACTACAATATTTTGGAAGGGAGGAGGATTCTTTGACATGGTTATTCTCAAACCATCTAACAATTTCAACACCAATGTAGTTATAAAACGCAAATACTAATGAATCTAAAAGACTAACTGCATATCCAAATGGCAATATGTTCATCTTACAATCATCTACATTACTATTAACTGCATCTCCAAATGGCAACCTCACCATCTACAAAATTTACCAAGTGGTAGATGATGGTGTTATTAGGTAATTCCTTACCAGTTGCCTTTGGTGGTATCATAGAGCACTATAAGAAGAACATATACCAACTAACAAATCTTCTCTCTTGAAATCTTATCTGTAAACAATACTCTGCAAAAAAAGACTTTCTGAGAACGAATGAAACAAACATACTATGGTTCGGTTCCTCATGAATTACATTCCGACGATTCAACAGATGCAAAAGCCGTCTCTAAAGATTCTTTGGAATAGACATCATCTTGGAGGCCAGTATCCGCTAAACCTCCCGTTGTAGTAGCAGACATCTTTTCCTAACACCATGGACAAACAACCAATTTTCCATCACAGCAATTCACTCTCTAAACGATATATAACAAATCAGGTCCATAATTTCAGTGGGGTTCGAGAAAGAAGAACTACACATACTTAAGTTTGCAAAGAATTCTACATCCACAGATTCTTAATCCCAAAGGTGTCAAAGGACTAAAAATCTGTATTTAAGATATGAAAGGAGAAATAATTTTCTTTTTCAAGATGCTGAACTAAACCATGGTCTTGACAAATTAAATTCAGCGATAAAACCTTAATTACTTGTCCTAATTGTGTCTCCAATTGTAAAATAAACAAATAATTAAGTATAAGCACGATGCATATGATTTCGCATATCACCAACATGACTACGTCGTAATTTATTATTTTCAGAATTGAAATAACTATTAAAAACCCATGGAACCACTTTACCGAGTATCAGTAAGTTTCATGAAGAAGAATTTACCAGTTATGAAGTTTTTACTAGTGTAGAAAGCCCAAAACCATGGACACAATAAAAGAAAAATTTAGGAAAACACGCAAATTCATTGAAATCATTCGAGTTACGGTGAAGGTAGGGATTGAATTTAGCTCACGTTTAATGAATTTGGTGGCGAAAGCACTAGTATGGGTATATTTTGCACCAAATGAACTAGGGTTTGAAGGCAACGAAGGGAGATACTTGCTACATATCTCAAGAGAGAGAAATGGTATGGTGTCTGGAGTATACTTTTGCTATTTATATGGCCCATCCAAACGCGACATCAGTGCGTCAATTTTTGGGATACATCCAGAATTTGCTAATTATATAGTATCTGGATCGGGTATATTGGAAAGCTCGTGGTATTTGAGTAACTATTTGCAAGCCGTGGTATTGGACATAAATATACCTCCGGATGTGCCTTATAAACATAATTTAACCATTTTGAATATTGTTCATTGTTCAAGCATAAAAACTAAGGGGAAGATCCTTGGCTAAGGGGATCAACTTACCAGGTATCCCATTTGTGTATTAACAAAATTATGCTTGAAGTAAAATTGATGAAAGATTGGAACGCGAATCAACCTCATAAAGTATGTATTTGTAAAATGAAAGAATCCATGGGACTTTAGTGTCGTCACCAAATAGCTCGGTATGTGGATGGTATTATACCTTTTGAGCATATTGATAGTTTTTGGAAGCAATTGAGTTTTGAACCTCTCCCTGCTGATGATCCCGATGAAGAAATTCGGGATGGTCCTTATGGGAGAAAATTAGCTGAGAAGTACCGAAGTGCATACCGGGGTCAAAATCAAATCACTTACGACAACTTGAGAACATTCGTCTATCCTTTCACCGAGGAGGATCTTTTGGAACCGGAAAAGAGTGAGGGGAAAGTAAAAAAAGTAACAAATTGACACGAAAAAAGGAGAGAGCAAAACACAAGTTGTTGGCAGATCAAAAAGATCTATCGGGAGTTGAGTATCATGATGCAAAGTACAAAGCGGAAAAGATGGAAATTGAGAAATTGATAAAGTTGGGAGAAGTTAATGTTTCAAGGAAACATGATCGTCCGAGTAAAGATAAGGGGGAAACAAGTAACCAAAATGATACCCCAAGAGACGTTAAATTCAAAAGGAAGATGTTTCCTTTGAAAGAAATGGGGAAACAAATCAAGATGAAGGAAAAAAAGACCACATATGCGGTGGGAAAAATGAAAGGACCTAAAAAGGATAAGGATGGTAAGTACTTGCAGCCTACTAATATGATATATGACAATTACATGGAGGAACTACCCGAAATTATTCGTGAGTACATTATAACCATGGAGGACGTCGAAGGGGATGGAAATTGCGGTTATCATGTCTCGATGGAACAACTAGGACCTTTTCAAGAGGCGAAGAATTCAAAGTGGTAAGCATACGAAATCAAGTATATAAGGAATCGGTTGTTACGAACATTCCACCGAAATAAGAACTTCTACAATGCAATGATGAGAGGGGGTCCAAGAGAAGATGAAGGGGTGGTATCAGAGTATATTGCATTCGAACGACGTTTACATGGAGATTCCGTAATCACAAGAGACCATTGGATACAAATTCCGATTTGTGGGTTTTTCATAGCGGATACTTTTAATTGCTTAGTTCATTATTTCGGGATGGTTGGTAATTGTTTTACTTATGCACCACCAACAAAATCTTATCGTGAGGATCTAAAAGATAGAAGACTTTTTCTTGCGTGTGTTCAAGGATGTCATTTTATCGGCCTCAAACTTAAGCCCGATTGCCATTACCTCCTTTGAATTGTGAAGTCTTTTGGCCGGGATTCCGACATGATTACTCGATGGATTGGTGCCCAAACTACGCGACGGAAATGGACCTTTGTAAAGCTTCATACATCTCTCTTATGAAAGGTCAAGTAATTGTAATGACAGATGCAGAGCCAAGTGAAGATGAAGAGGACGAGGTAAATGAATCCGCGGTAAGATAAAACATAATATGAAGTCTTTTTGGAATTGTCATAAAGGATCGGTTGTTTGATTTTTTGTGAAGATGAGGTAAGATTATAAATGATATACAATGTATCCTCAAATACACCATATGAATGAAATATTTTGGATTTTTCTTATTTATGTGTTTGTTAATAAATGACATACAAGTTTCTAAATATGGGAAAGCCGAACCTCAATGCAAAACTGATACCAAAGTTACATAGAGATGTGCGGCTTAAATTTAATACACCACTTTAGTCCGAACTTAACAACTTGCAAGAAAACTTGTGCGAATTACCAGGTTCAGCTGATAAGTGAAGAATTCATTTTAAGCCGAACATAACATATGATGAAAATTCAACACTTGAATGTCAGGTTCGTCTTGTCCTATAATTTAGATTATGAGCCTAACCTACATATATTTTTGGTGATTCCATTAGTTTTCATTCATAATCGTTTTCATTACAAAATAAAATGCACACTACACAATATTAAATAGTTTAATAAAACCAAATACGGGTTACTAGAATCGCATGCATTTTTTGAGGAAGTCCTCAAGGATGCGGTATTGAGCGTCGTATTCGAGATCCTTTCACTTCCATCATCGCCATTCCGCTCGTGACCGCGCTTCAGTTTCAACAATGGTTTCACCCTTAAGTCGGTATCGCCTTACAATCCTAACTAAAGCAATAAAATCTAGAACTTGTTTTCTTATATAAAACAATCAAAAAAATAACGCGGCACGATCTCGGTTGTGAGGGTTCCCGGTGTCGGAGCAGAAGCTTTCATGAATTTTTCCCTAATAACTCTGACTCATTATACCATTCATGCGACGTTCTTCACCCCTTTTTGGATAATAATGAGTGCATAGTGATACATCTTCATCTAAAGTAAAGTTTGGAGGATGAACTTCCATTTTTCCAGAGATATGAATAGAAAATAGACATCTAGAGTGGGTATATATAGAAGCTACGTGAGTAAAAGCTAGTTTTTTTTAAAAATAGTCGTTCCTCGAAATCTGTGAATTTGAAAATCAAGGTTCAGTTTATAAAGTAACTAGAATACTAATTTTGGGCCAAACTTCGTTGAACTATAAAATTCATGGAACTACAAGTAATAGGTTCGGCCGAAAATAAAGAGAAGTCGAACGAGACGAACTTCACTATACTATGAGTTCGGCTCAAAACTGGAATACTACTTTTGGGCCGAACTTCATTAAACTAGAAGTAATAAGTTCGGCCGGAAATAAAGAGAAGCCGGATGAGACGAACTTCATAATACTATGAGTTCGGCTCAAAACTGGAATACTAATTTTGGGCTGAACCTCATTAAACTATAAGTAATAAGTTCGGGTGAAAATAAAGAGAAGTCGAATGAGACGAATTTCACTATAGTCTGAGTTTGTCTAAAAATGGAATACTAATTTTGGGTCGAACCTGCTAGGATTATGTAAAATTAGAAGTAGCTTGGTTCGTCCCATTAATAATCTTCACAGGACATCCGAACCTAAAAATTTTAATATAAAAAACACAAAGAAAGTGGATGATAATCTAAGTTATAGTCTTCTAGATATCATAATAATCTAACCTCCCAAACATCAGAGTGATAGCTAACATTTAAACCGGAAATCTAAGTTATAGTCTTAAAAGTTAAACTAAAATCCAAAACATCAAAGTGCAATAACAAAACATATTCATGCACCACCACCTCTACGACCACCTCCACGACATCTTTTACCACATCCACGACCTCTTTTGCTTGCTTCATGTCTTTCAGTTCTTCCACTTCAGCCTTCATGTTCATCATTGGTATCAGATGCATTATCACCTCCACTTGGGACTCCGGGTTCTTGTCGAGTTCTTTTCATCGACTTTTTATTTGCACTGACGGATTAACCAACGCGAATGACCTCTTCCAATTCGTTGCAGAAACCTTGTTGCTCAGCCAATGATGTCGTCTGTTTGCAACTAACTTTCTTCTTCATTTTCTTCAACAACTTAGTTGCCGACGACAACTAATTTCATTTCAAATAAAAAATTAGAAAAGAATATATTTTCGTATTTTATAATACCTTTAGAAGAATAAATAATCACTTACCACTGCCGTCATTGCCTAGGAAACACTTTGGGTTTTGTTTTCAGACGCTTTCTTTGCCGCAACTTTCTTTGCTTGTGCCTCTGTAATTTTATTTTCGACAAGATCTTGACTTTCTCTATTAATAATGAAGGGATGGGAAATTTGATTACCAATCCATGTACTCATCTACAACTTCACAAGTATTTTGACGCAAACTCTCTAACCCCTCCTAACTCAGCATGTTGTTATCCATTTCATTTGAATGACGGCTCGGGATCATATTTTGGTTTCCATGAACCGATGATGCTCTTTGTGCATTTACTTCCCTTCGGCAATAACTTGAACTTTTGGTTATCATCGAATGGTACTGTTTGCATAAATCCAAATTGGCAGAGTACTCGACGAGGATCGAAAATTACACACCTGCCTGGACAGAACAACGGTCCGTAGTACATCCCCAAAGGCATATCTTCGTCTTGAAAAAATTCATCTCCTTCTTCTTCCGTGTTATATGGTTCAAATTCAACATCGTGTCCATCCAAAGAGTCTAACTTTTCTCTTAAAGAGGTTATCTTTCTCCAATATTTCTAAAGTCTAGCTAAGAGGATGTAGCAATTGAATCGAGAAGGAATACAACGCAAGCGGATCCCCAAGCGTACTCATGAAACTTTGGAAGATCTTTTAAGTACTGGAGATATTGAGCACTAAATTTGTTGTCAGTATTGTCAGGAAATATAATTCGTCCGAGAGTGTGCAACAAATAAGCAGCAGCGGTCTGGTTTATTTTGGTCTCGTCCATCACTAACCCATCCTTAACTTTATGCAAAGTGTTCTCGAACCTTTCTTTCAGATTCTTTAACTTGAACGACTTCAACATCTTTACTTTGTTATCCGAGACACGACGCACTTCTTCTACCTCTTTAGTGGCGCAACAAAGATCCAACTCGGTAGTATCGCGATCCCAACCAAGAACTTCTTCGGCCAACTTACAAAGTTGTTCCCAATCCAATTCAAAATATTAAGTATCAATACTTTTCCAACGTGCTCTAAGACTTATAATCCTATCAATGTCATCAGGTGTGATTGTCATCTCGCCGAATGGAAGATGAAATGTGTAAGTTTCGGGACTAAATCTCTCAGTAAACGCAGAAGCGGTCACTGAATCACAACCCTTTTGTTCATGTTGGATCACTTTCCATAAACCACAACTATGAACTATATCTTGAACCTCATCGACTTCATTCTTCAAATCCCAAGCTGCAGCCCTTTGGTGTCTGAAATTCCTGACCGCACGCCTATGATCCGGAGTCTCACCGATTCTATTTCCCCACGACTCCTTGTAACCAATCAAAACCTTTCCTCCATCTTGAGGAAGACCAAGTATTGGGGCGTTCCTATGGGTAGGTATTACCTAATCATCATCGGGAATATGAATCTTTGTCTTCCGTGGTTCAGCAGGTTTCCTCTCTTTTACTTGTTTTTTTGGTTGTGGTTGTGGTGGTTCTTCTTGTTCATCAACTTCATTTTCTTTATCTTCTTCATCTTGAATGACTTATTTTCCATCCCTTTGTGGTCTTCGTTGCTCATCTTCGTCATCATCTTCATATTTGCTTGTGTAATCCTCCTACGCTTCCGGTCTCCTTGGTTGTTTTGCCTTGTTAGTTTTACTTCCTTGAACTTCTCCTTCTGGTTGTATCTCTGTCTCTCCATCCTTTGTGCCGGAGGTTGTAATTCCCCTTTTATGTGCACCCAAATTTTTGTTGACTACTCGAGGTTGGGGAGTTTTAACATTAGAAGGGGTTACTTCTATAGATCTCTTCTTCTTGTCCATTAGAGTTACAACTCTACCACCATCACCTTTGGTTTGTTTCCTAACACAAAGAAGAAAGTGTAATTAATACATACACCATACTAGGTTCGGCCAATAAAACAAAGTTCGCATAAATCAGTAAAACTTCGATAAATTAATAGCATTGGGACCAAAAAAAATTATTATATTAGCAAAGTGATTAATTTATCGAGTTAAAATTTAGCTTATCAAAGCCTAGTTGGGACCAGAGAAATTTGTTATTTTAGCGAAGTTACTAATTTATCGAAGTTCTATTGTACTAAGTTCGGCCTATAACAAAAAAAAAATCAAACACATAAAGAGATGTTCGGATTAAAACCTATTGAAGTAAAATCGGAAGAACATCATTTAACAAAAAAACTGTCCCTGAGTAATATGTTCGGGCCTAAAACAAACATAAGTCGAATGAGATGAACTTCACTGTACACAAGGTTCGACTCAACACTAGAATACTAATTTGGGATGAACTCCATTGAACTACAAGTAATAAGTTCGGCCAAAAATAAAGAGAAGTCGAATGAGACGAACTTCACTATAGTACAAGCCCGGCTCAAAACTGAAATACTAATTTTGGGCCGAACTTCGTTGAACTACAAAACTTCATTGAACTATAAGAAATAAGTTCGGCTGAAAATAAAGAGAAGTCGAATGAGACGAACTTCAAAATAGTCTGAGTTCGGATGAAAATGGAAACCAAATTTTGGGCCGAATTTTCCTTCCACGGAGCAAAAAATAAATAACAAGGCTAGGTTCGTCTCTTTTTGTTGCAAAATTTTGGGCCGAACCCACTTCTGAAAACCCTAAATTCATCTAAGAAATCTTATTTTATCGATCAAACAGAATAAGAACAATCAAAATCAAGATGGGTTTGTATGAAATACCTTCTAATATACATTATCGGGTTATTCGAATCTCGATTTTGTGAATCAACGCCCCTCGAATAGATTTGTTCTTCACTTTTCTAAGATTTTGCTTGATTGTATTGAAGTCCTCTGGAAGTAGATCTCTAGCGTAACGTTTCGTTCTACCCATCATTATAGTTTTGATTTTAATCGACGATCAAAGATTTTTCATTGACCAACTAATCGATTTATGGAGGGGGTTCGGCTGTGAAAATGAAGAAGAAGAAGTGTTGAATGATTTAGTTTTAGTTTAGGTTTTAATTTAGTCAAGGGGTATTTAAGTAATCTGACTAATTTTATTTTAAGTTTTTAATTAAATTGAAGGTTATTTATGTAACTTAATCTAATTAAAGAGTAACCTAGTAATTTTGGTATGGATAAACTCCCCATATAAAGATACCCTAGATGGCATCATCATTTAGTATGCCTCAAAAAATTCAGTATGCCTCAAAACAGGTTTCTTGAAATCCATTATTCCGGGTCAAGCTCTTACAATCACCTCACATTGGAA
The DNA here is from genome assembly GCF_003573695.1 of Papaver somniferum. Taxonomy (NCBI): domain Eukaryota; kingdom Viridiplantae; phylum Streptophyta; class Magnoliopsida; order Ranunculales; family Papaveraceae; genus Papaver; species Papaver somniferum. The sequence goes on from NC_039365.1 coordinate 59,885,291, forward strand.
AAATTAGGCTAAGGCCCCACCCATGGGTTACCCATAATATATCGCCCCTAGTTAAAATAATTTTAAAACCAGACCCTGAATTAAAAAAAAGTTATTTTAAGATGAAATAACTAAATTAGCCCTAAATATGTATATTCCTAACCTACCTTTCTCTCATTCAGAAACCATTATTTCATTTTCAGGAGAGAGAAAACAGATTTCACTCTCACCCGAAAACAGAAACAGATCGAAATCACTCAAAAAAATATATATCAAAATTCTTGTTAAAATCAGTTGCAGAACACATATCGAAATCAAACTATTGATCATCTGTTGAAAAACAAATTCAGATTAAAAAACCAAAACCCTAAAAATAATAAATTCAGATTCAAAATAGAAAACCCTAGATCGTTGAGAAGATAAGAGGAAAGAGTCTGATGATGAAACAACAGGTATGGTTTACTTTGATTTTGTTAGTTTGATTCTTTTGATTAAGGAGATAATTTTTTTCTTCTGAGAATCAAATTTACTGTTTCAAAACCCTATAAATAATAATCTTATTTCTCTTTTCTTTCAATTTTTCTTAATCACTTGTAATTTATTTCAGATTCAAAGAGTTGAGTGATACGACACCATACAAACAGCGATCTATTTTTGTTGGTAAAAATTAATTTGAAGATGTTTGTCTGATTCAACTGCAGAATGAAAATAAACTAATTTGATTTTCTTACAATTTCAAGTTTTTCTGAAGATGAAAGGTAAAGGTAAAAAGAAGCCGCTGAAGAAGATCCAACATTAACATATATTAAGATTCAATCAACTAATTTCTCTTAAGATTTACTATTGGAGTATATTTTTGTGATCATCTCATGTTAATCTTTTGTTCTAAGATAAAAAAATTTGAAAATCAAATAAATGATTAGGTCTTAAATGATTATAACTGATGATTGTGAGTAAATCACCGCTGGTTGGTTAGAGAAAAGCTTATCGACATGTATTGGAATGACTTCGTTCTTTCCTAGTAGTATATATCTGAAAGTGTGTGTATTTATCTTGTGTATCTATAAGTTAGCTTGTATAGATTATACTTACACATACAAATGAGCATCAGTTGCGCATTCAAAATCTCATCACTTGAAAATGCGGGGGTCTAACAACCACACCCAAAAATTCGTTTGGCAATCTGAGAGGACTTACTCCAATACACTTTTTAGAGAATCAACTAGACATTCAGACTCAATCTAAAATAAAGTATCTCAAAGAGTTTAACATCTCTAACTCTTAATTCAATCCAAAATCAATAAATAGAAATCTGCGAGCCCGATTGAATAAAAGGAGTAACTTGAACGGCACCAAGGACCAATGTTCAAGTGTCAATCAATGTAAATCAACAACCCAATGTTGGATATTCTAATTGATTGATCTTAACGCACAACCTGTGATATTTCAATTATATAACAAAATATAATTCGGAAAAGAAATAACACAGACACCAGAATTTTGTTAACGAGGAAACCGCAAATGCAGAAAAACCCCGGGACCTAGTCCAGATTGAACACCACACTGTATTAAGCCGCTACAGACACTATCCTACTACCAATTAACTTCAGACTGGACTGTAGTGGAACCCTAATCAATCTCACACCGATTCAAGGTACAGTTGCGCTCCTTACATCACTGATCCCAACAGGATACTACGCACTTGATTCCCTTAGATGATCTCACCCACAACTAAGAGTTGCTACGACCCAAAGTCGAAGACTTGATAGACAAATCTGTCTCACACAGAAAAGTCTATAGGATTGAATAAATCTGTCTCCCACAGAAATACCCAAGAGTTTTTGTTCCGTCTTTTGATAAATAAAGGTGAACAAGAACCAATTGATAACCCGGACTTATATTCCCGAAGAAAATCCTAGAATTATCAATCACCTCACAATAAACTTAATCGACTAGCGAAACAAGTTATTGTGGAATCACAAACGATGAGACGAAGTGTTTGTGATTACTTTTCTATCTTGCCTATCGGAGATATAAAATCTCGGGCCAATTATTTCAATTGTACTCAACACGATAGAAACAACAAGATCAGCTCACGCAACTACAAAGAGAATAGTTGGGTCTGGCTTCACAATCCCAATGAAGTTTTCAAGTCGTTAACCTACAAGGTCTCGAGAAAAAACCTAAGGTTAAAGGAGAATCGACTCTAGTTATGCAACTAGTAACACACATGAGGTGTGGGGATTAGGTTTCCCAGTTGCTAGAGTTCTCCTTTATATAGTTTTACAAATCAGGGTTAATAAAACAAGTTACCTTGGTAACAAAGCATTCAATATTCACCATTAGATGAAAATCCTGATTTAACCAAGCTAATATCTTTCAACCGTTAGATCGAACTTAGCTTGTTACACACAAATGAAATGTACCTTCATTAAGGTTTATGTAACTGTACCTAAACGTGTACACCATGTTGGTTCACAAATAGTTAACCGAGGTTAGCCATATGATTACTCTCATATCAACCTTATTTATCTCAACCATAACTAGTTCAAATGACTCAAATGAAACTAGTTAAAGAGTTGTTCAATTGTTATAGAAAACACAATTGAAACCAAATCGGTTTGATTCACTTGAATCAATCATGAATATTATAGCCACGGTTTTCTAAGATTACATTCCTTATAATTTAAATGTTTAAGTTCATGAACTGAAGGATTTGACAAAGTAACCAGCTTAAGTATGCGTATGGGTATGCGTACTTAAGCAACCGGATTTGAGTTTATTTGGTTTCCAACCTCAGCAGAAATTTTCGGTTCGAAAACTTCCGCATACTTAAGGTGACTAGTTAAGAGTTTGTCAAAACCAAACTCAACAGAAATTTTCGGTTTGAAAACTTCTGCCAGTATGTGTACGGGTACACATACTTAACCTGTATCCTTCACCAATTTCGTACACACACATATGCATACACATGGATCCCGGTTTGTGGATTTATACACTAATGTGCGAACACACTATATATGCTTATATCCAAACATGGTTATATTCTCAACTATTTATTTCGATCATTGAAACATTCTTCTATAATGACAATAGCCATTTTCACACACTGTTAGCATCAAAGCAATTTTCAAGATATTGAAATAATCATTATCGAAACATTCCAAGCCTACATCAAATGATTGTATCACACAAACCATGTAAGATGTTACTCGACAATTTTCTCATGATATAAGATGAACTTGGTCGAAGCGAAAGCTTGCCAACACATATTTCGAGAAATTTGTAAGCGAGATATACTCAGCTCGAAATCTCAAATGTGTATAGAGAAAAATATATCTTAACACGACTTATGTCTCAATATAGGAGATAGTAGAAATAGACTTTCCATGTGATAGATGAGTTCAAGTCTCCACATACCTTTTGTCAAAGAAGTTCCACAAGCTCCCCTTAGTAGTTCTTCGTTTTCAAATGATGAACTCTGTGAAATCTAAGCTCAACTACACTATCTATGTCCTAGTCTGAGACATCTATAAATAGGATAGAAATCAAGACTTATAGTTTTGATCACTAACATTGACAAACATGCTTGAGATAGCAACGCATGCGAGTTCGACCGAGCAATGCTCTAACACCACTGACTTGTATTTAGTTTGTATTTTTCTTATGTAACGTATGATTACACATACAAACGAGCATGTGTAACTATCAGTTACACATTCAAAATCTCACCACTGACTTGTATTGTAATTCGTATCTTGCTTGTGTAAAGTTACACATGAAAATGAGCATGTGTAACTATCAGTTACACATTCAAAAATCTCACCACTGACTTGTATTGTAGTTTGTATCTAGCTTGTGTTTGTGTTTAGCTTGTGTAACTATCAAATACACATGAAAAATGAACTTGTCTAACTATCAATATACACATTGAAAATGAACTTGTATAACTATCATATGGACGTACAATATGAATTTACCTATGCCAAAAATGGGGTGTGTACATTAGAGTTACACCTTCATATGCATGTGTAAAATTAAGTTACACAACACATTATAGCATGATTCAGCTTGTGTACTTAGAAGATACACATTCTTTTTAACATGATTTTTATTTTGCAACTAAAATAGTGTATTTGATAAGTACACAACATACTGATTTATGTTGTTTTATTGTATGATGTGGACATAAAAGATAAGACATTCGTTCAATGCAATTCTGGATTTGGTGAAGGAAATAAAACCAATTGGGCTATCTAAAAGAACAAAAAAGTATCTTTGGAAAGCACCTTACGGTAAGATAGTAATGTTGTATTATAAGGTATATGATGTTACTGCTACTAAGAAACCGAAAAAAATCACTACAAACAAGCACAAGGCTGTAAAGCTGTTAAATTGCTTCGATCGAGATGGTGAGATACCCTATTCATTCAAAGTTGGAGATAATTTCATACAATCTACGTCGGATAAGTATGTGGGAATACTTGGAATGCAAAGGATTGGAAGTAGAAAAGGTCAGCAGTTGTTAGAACGGTTTAATCTAAGTAAATTGTATGACAACATTTTATACAACATATATTTTTATGACATTAAAGAAACATCACATGCAGCGGTGGTGAGCAAGAAGAAAATTATAGAGACGATAAAAGAAGTGATGAAGAAACGGGAAAGAACACAACTTGATGATGAACATGTAGTATGTTTGATAGGTTTGTATCTTTGTTGTGTACTCTTTTTGGGTGACATAAATGCTAGTGCAGTGAATGTGCGCTTTCTTGTTCTTGCTTATGAAACTGTGTTTGTGGCCTGATTTAGTACATGAGTATTTATTTGACCAAATTCTTGATAATGTTGATTTGTTTAAAACGTAGAAGCTTGTGTGCCATACCTACTGGTAAGGATGATACTTTTACTTGATTGTTGTTCAAGTAGTTTTACTGTTACGTTGTAGATATTTTTTGCTGGTCGACTAATTAAATTGATTGATTGTTGTATGTTGCAGATCTTGTTTGCTGAGCATACAAAAGCAGGTTTAATCCCAAAAGTTCCGAACAACGAAAAAGTCTCCCAAGGGTTGGAAGGTGGGACGTGCAACATATATCAGATTTCATATATGAGGCAAACATGACACAGTTTTCAGTAAGTGTTTTCTATTACTTAGATTGTTTTGTATAATTAAGTTACAAATGCAATTAGTAGTTACAAATCAATTTTTTCATGTGTAGCTATAAGTTACACATGCAAATGAGCTTGTGTAACTTATGGTTACACATGCAAAATATCACCACTGAATCAATTGTAGTGTGTATATGGCTTGTGTAACAATAAGTTACACATGAAAATGAGCTTGTGTAACTATCAGTTACACATGCAGACCTCACCATTGGATTCTACTGAATTTCATATTTAGATTGTAGTTACACATGCATCTGTGTTAGGAATATACATGTGTAACCTGAAGTTAAAATTGCATTTTTTCTCTTTTTTTTTAGAAAAGATAATGTAACCTCTCCATCTCTTAAACACAGCCAACTGCCAGCTTTGTAGAGGAGTTTTCACTGCTTGAAAAATAGCTTGGAATATCAACCATGGAACCAAGAAAGGAACAACTTAAAGGATGGTTGGGAGACATTCCGATTGAGAATGGAACTCTTAAAGAGCAACTTCTAGCAAACAAAGAAATGTTTGATAAAGTACGAGCAATTTCCAGAGAGGAGATGAGAAAAGGGGACATTTCCAGCACGCCAGATTTCAATATGCATATTTTTTGTTGCGAGATTATCAAAGAAACTGGTATTGAACCTTACACAGTGTCCAAGGAACAGACTATGCAGCACGAAGATGGTGAAGAATGACATGGAGTGACCGAGCATTAAGCAACTGGTGTTGATCCTAATAAAGAGTTTGAGTAAGAGAGTGAGAAAGACGAAGATGATGGGGAAAATTCCTTCCAACAAGAGTGTAAGTGGTTTTTCTTAGTGCATTTTTTTTAAACTTAACAACTTTCTTAACAACTGAAAACAACTGTTATATTGTTTCTCCTTTCGATCCTTGTCAGTTACATGTATCAGTCTTGAAGGTGGAAATACTCCACAATAATGCAAGATCCAACAACCAGAGAGGAGGGAAAAATACCACGCTGAACATACAGTTGCAGTAAGATGACTGTTACATGTAACCAGAAAAATCCCACTCCAAAGAAACCTGCAGGTGAAGACGAACTTGCAAGTGAAAAGGGTGTTGTTGTGGATCAGTTGCACAAGAAACCTGCAGATAAATAGAAACTTGCAAGTGAAGAAGGTGTTGTTGATGAGTTGTTGAATAACAAACCCACGGGTGAAGATATACCTGCAAATGTTGATGACTCGTTACCAGAGAAACTCGCAGATGAAGAGACACCTACAAGTGTTGATGACTCTTTGGTAATGACTGGTACAACTCAGCAAACTCAAGGTGACAATGCAAAAAACTACAGGTTGGTGAGAATAAGACCTGACCATAAGATCTCAAATATTGATGTAAATGACATGATAGATCAGGTTCTCAGCGAGATAAACCAAACGAAAGGAAATTCTGAACATGGACCTGCAGAGAAAGAGAATCCGGAACTTAGATCCAACGGTAACCATCTTTGACACCATGTTCCTTGGATAACTTCTTATGAATTTTTTTCCTTTTGATTCCATCTTTGTTTTGCTGCTATAATACAAGTGTAACTTCAGGTTACACATTGTATAGGCATGTGTAACTTAAGGTTACATATAGTATAAAGTATATGTAATGCAAGTATAGATTTATGTTACACATGGTATGCAATGCAAGTGTAACTTCTGGTTACACATGTTGAGCATGTGCAATTTTTTTTATTATCCATATTTTTGTTGTTGCACAAGTCAAACTCATCAAAACCTTGGTAGTGATCTACTAACTTTTAGGTTTGGCATAGATAAAACTCCAAAACCTATCAGACAACTAGTCATATAAGTTGGGAAGAAATAAAGCCAACAGGAGCCATACAACAACGCGTTCTGAGGAGTAGAAATACTGAAGAACAAGATCTCAAACAGTTTGAAAGAAGGCCAAAGAAGAAGAAGAAGGGTATTGCTAATGACGAAACAATGGTTGCAGTTTCAGAAGAAGATGATAGAACAATGAGTAAGGATGTGAAAGGTTCCGCAGTAATTGAAAAGTTGGATGCCGCTCAAATGAAGAAAGCAATTGAATACTTCAACACACATCCCAAAACGTAAGTAAAAAATAACAGAAATTGAAGAACTTATGCTTGATTCTGTTATGGTATTTATATGTAGATTTTATATTAAGCGTTGTATCTTATGTTTGATTTTGTTATGGTGTTTAATTGTTTCTTGTTACTGATGTATACACATTACTTAGATGGAATATAAAACCGACGGTAGTCCGTTTAACTGGAAAACTTATGCTTCAGCTTACCAAAAAATAAGAGAAGTTGGAATCGGTATTCATAGATTTCTATATAAGCAGGTTGAGGAGAAAGATGAACACAAGCACCAACTATGAAAAAACGTTATTCCTCTCGTCGAAAGCATATGTAAGTGCTTCTGATTTTATTACAAAGTTTAATTTACATGAGTCGATGAAAAAAAAATCATCTGGTATATAACTTCTGATTACACATGCAGAATACATGTGTAACGTTTGGTTACAAATTCACTTAATGCATGTGTAACTTTTGGCTTATGCATTTCTATTGCATGTGTAACTTCATGTTACACATAGTCTATACTTTGAAAATAAAATGTATGTTCGATATTCCAAATGGTTTATGTAGAAATCTTTTCTGAAAAATGATGGTGATCTAAAGAAATCTTGATTCCAAAGCTTGATAAGGAATATATTGGTTTCCACCCAGTCAGAGTATTCTCACCAATGTGTAACAACAACACACATTACACACTATTGGAGTATGAGATGATCAGCGCTAAAGGTTGGTCCCACATGAACTCGTCAAGCACAACGAATATCAAGAAAAACACTTATCATAAGCTATATTATATGCATCTACAATAAACTAGAGCACTGAACTATCAAATTCCTCTTGGATCAAATCCAAAGACCAGTCCTCTCGCTTCGCTAAAACAAGCTTCATATTCTGATTATCTTCTATTTGTATGATGTTACAGGAAGTGGAGGATGAAGAATGGATAATTTAACCATCCAGGTCGCATAGCTACACTAATGGTGACAGTAATGGATGAAAAGGTGAATCGCATGAGAGGAACCATGCTTTACAATATTCTTTCAGATCCATCCATACCATCTCAATAAACATTATTGTAAAGCAGTTCCTTGGATTAAAAAACTTATATACTTTTGTTAGCTACAATCCGTTATTAGACTAACTATAAAGTTGTTAGAACTTCTATACTTCGTCATTAGTAGATCTTTAATTAAATAGAAAGTTTTTTTTTTTTGGTGTTTGAAAAATTTTAATCATACTTGCTATAAAGTAGTTCAAAATTAATCAAGCAAATGTTGATGTATATTGTGCTTGAACACATGGTTAGGAAAAAAGGTTATGCAACTTAAAGTTACACATGATAATAGAGGTTATGTAAGCTAACGTTACACATAATAGTAGAATGTGTAAACTGAAGTTACACTTCAAATTAAGATATATAACTTAAAGTTACAGTGTGCAGACAATAAGTACTTGGAAACATTATTGCAAAATAACAATGTGTAACCAAAGGTTACATATGCATTATAATGTGTATTTTATAGTTACACATCCATAGTTTATAAGTGAAAACACAAATTACACATGCATTCCCCTCCGCGTTCATAAGATTTAGAGTCAAAACCCGCTGGTCTACCTTAACCCGGCTTGGTTGTTAATAGGTCTGAGCTAGGGTTGAGCTTTTAGGACCCGTGGGTCAAACGGGTTGACCCGCCTAACCCGCGAGTTAACCCGCCAACCTGTCAGATCCCTCGTTTTGGGTATGTTTACAGCCGATTTCCCTGTATCACTTGGAATCATCAATACTATCATGTCTTATGTAATATATAATCTTCAATAAAAATCAACAATTAATAGTCATACATTCAAAAGAACTAGCTCTTAATAAATTATTTAACATTCATACAAAGAAGAAAAACCTATTTTTATTTATATACTGAAACAAGTTACCAATCCACGATTATTTTCTTGTTAGTATGATTCATCAATTACTTCGTAGTCTTCAGATACTATGAATACCCATGTCAAAAAATGAACAGAAGAATCAAATCAAAAAGTTTAATCAATAAATCAATGATTTACTAAAAGAGAATATACAAATTAATCTTAGCATAAGCAATGGTGACTTGATAGATGAAGAAGAGAGGAAAGAGATGCTACATAAATTGATATTTTGTTCGAAAGGAAATTAATTAATCTGCTCGTATTTGATAGATGAAGAGGACAGACAGGTCGATGGCCGCGACGATGAGAATGAGTAAAAGAAAAAGATTTGAAGTGAAGATTTTCTTTTTGCATATTTATTTACAAAGGTTGATTAGTCAGTATTTAATAATACCTATGTAAGTATTAACACGAAAACACACACAGTGTGGTGGTACGGTTGCTGACTTATAAGTTGGAGTTACGGGGATAGATTCTCACCGTCCCCATACTATACTTTTTGGAACTGGAACTAAATTTTCCCACAAATTTAATTCCAACTATACCAGTAGAGCTAACCCATCTAAGGTTAGGGTTGGCATATATTAACCCGTGGAGTAAATGGTCTGGGTTAGGGTTAAGCACTCTCAACCCGCAACCCTTCTAACCCGCTACGAGTTGGCCCTAACCCGGCCCGTTTCCAGGTCTAGAAGATACACATTCAAATAAAAAAAATAAAATAAAAATGCATTTCACCTTTGTGCTCATAAAATAAAATCTGAATAAATTATCCTTGCTCATAATCAACATTGCAGAAAATATAAGTTTGGTCCATGCAAACCCACAAGAAGAAAACTAAAAATGAATAATCCAACACAAATAAAAACACACACATAATCAATCCTTGTGGAAAATCTATGGAGGTGTATACTTCGAATACTTCTTACAACCTGCCATGTTGTGCCCCTCTTGCTCGCAATTGCTGCAATGAACTTTCCTCTTTCCTTTTCTTTCACCTTTACTTTCAATCCTTTTCCCTGGGGGTCTACCTGGTGGTTTCTTCACAATAGGTGGGTTAATCATGTCATATTCATCAATACCATCTGGCATGTTGTAGTTGGGAATCGGCTGGATGCCATACATATAACTATAATTTTTTATAAAATAATTACTTGTAAGATATGGTGAAACAAAGTCAATAGCTTGACGTTTACTGTTTCGTATGGCTGCACGAGCATGAGCACAAGGAAACCCTATACACGCCACCTTCAAAAAAGAAAACAAGGACATAAACAAAACAAAATTAGATTAAGCCATGCGTTCTACGTAAGAATGGGAATTATAAAGTTTTGGGGTAGCTGTGCATCTGACCCACTCACCGAAAGTAACTTCTGTTTGAGGTACCTTTTGCAAGGAAAAGCCTCCTATATGCGTGCACGATATCCTTTACTTAGGGATCCCATCATTGGTGAACCCATGTGTACTTCTATCAACACCCTATGTATCAGTCACCAGAATGTGAACAAATGAAAAAAATAAAATACCTTGAGAAACAAGGAATGAGTACAATTTAAAAGTACCTAATAAATTCAAAACAAAAATTAGAAGATCATATTATAAAAATTTGACTCCATTATAATGCACAACAACTCCTGTAGCTATGAATGAACCATCGCAGTAATAAACAAGAAGTAGCAAACATAAAAAAAATCTTAATTCACCGAGACACTAAGTTTGGATAAGATACAAACACGGTTAAAATTAATATCCCAAATCAAATAATTCGAAAGCTGAATTTGAATTTGCATTACTTGTGCTCGTTTTATATTGGCAGCATATCAAAAATGAAAGGAACCATTTGGTACACTCCTGACTACGGGAGAAACTTTTATCTTACATACATTTTCTATCAACACAAAGAAGTTTAGAAGGCTATAAAATGATATGAATTTATGGCTCCCATATGCGTTCATTTCCAATTCGAAGGCACTATGTAATTTTTCTGACGACTAAATTTTGCATAGCTCTTTACCTTGTACCATTATCTAACCTAGTATAGGTACTATGAAGAAAAAAAATCTGAAATGCACTATAGAAAAAACTTATGTCCCCAAGTTCAACAACAACAAGGAAGTTGTTTATTGAACCAGCTAAATAGGAACACTATAATGACAGGACACAAACAATCAAAATGTAAATCAATAACCTCTTTCTAGATGAAAAACTTTTTACTTGCACAACGGACTTGTTGCCAGTGATTTTTTTCCACATTCACATTGTTATAAGTTAAAATAAAGCCTTTTACAAAAAGGGATGCAAGGATATGCAGTCCAAAAGATTGTTGTCTTGCTGCCTGAAATGCACAAAAGTTATTTGTTAAAAAACCCAGAAGAATCCACATGAAAGTATTACTCACGTATTGGTCGCATTGATCCATTTCAAAAACTATCCATAAATTCCAAAAATGCTACGCAGATTTGATCAAAATACCTACTAGTATATGATACTTCGATTACATTAAAATTCTAAACTTAAATAATTGATTTGCACAAAGGTTGAGTATAAAGAATCCATCTAAGTGGAAACAATCATTAACATGATGTGGAAAGGCACGCTTTCACAGTATCCATACCATTTTATCTTTTTGACTATTATTATTATAATGTAAAACCAACATAAAAGATCACAACAAGGTTTGAACGTTATGTCAATTGACTAGTATTAAGTGATTCTCAAAATCTACAAGGGAACATAAATCAACCATGCTCTACTAAGCCTATCGCCTAATAGATTTGTATATCTGGAGAACCAGAACCCCCGTCGGTGCATAAGAATATTATCAACATTAATTGACTGTGCTCGGAACAATACCTAGACAATACAAGAGCAAAATCTGTTTGAACATTCAATGTCGAGTGAAAATTACTTAATGAAAATTTTAGACATCTATAAATCATAATGCATTAAAAGTCACACAACCATGTAGAAGAAAACATTAGGTATTAAAAACAGCTGCTTTAGGTATCAAAATCAGTTAGATCGACTTGTACATATATGATTGCATGTATCAAAATCAATAGTAATATTATATTTAAGGTTTTGTGAATTTTTTAATAAGATACTTACATAAAAATTGATAATATAATGAGATAATTATAAATCGCATCTCTGATTTGAAATCAAACCTTTAGAGTTAAGGTTTGAAAACCTAAAAGACTTTTTCTAAAATTCAATTTCGAAATTAATCAACTAATAGCTCTTAATCGAATTAAAATGATGAAAAGAGATAACCTTATCTTTTAGATCGATTTTGATGATGAAATTCCGGATTAATTTGCTGAAATTGGTTTTCACCTCAATTGCGAGTTAATCTTCAAGAAAATGTACCGACAATAACTATTTGTTTGATTCTCATATTAAAGTTTGTAGATTGCATTTTCATACTTCAGAGATTAGGTTTTCTTTTTCGTAGGATTTCTTCGCTCTCTCGACGCCGGAAATGAAGAAATGAAAACTAAAGGTGGGAAGAAATCATATCTGATGGGCATTATTGTCAACCCAAAAAAATATTTTGGACTGAATCGTTCACGAAAGGACCGAATCGCTCGAGATTGGGCAATTTTGGACCTCTTAGTATTAGGCTTGAGGGAGCTGGATTATATAGTCTAAATACCAGTAACTATGGGATTAAACGTTAATTTTATTTTCGGGGAAATTATACTAAAGCCTAAAAAAAAATCGTCAGGCCCAAAACAGTTTTGGATTTCAGTGACACCCATAACTAGATGGAATTTTGGGAAATGTCTGCATAACGGGTTATGCATCCTAATTTTTCAGGGGTATAATTGGCAAGCAAACTAGAATACAACATATCTAAAAAACCGTGCCTTGGAATTTTACAATTTTTATATCGTTGGAAAGCTTTTAAAGAGATCTACACAACGAGTAAAAACAACAATATCAATTTTTTGTTTTTCACGAAAAAATCGTAGGTGATCATCATTTTAGGCAAAGTTTTCGAAAACTTGATACATAACCATTATGCAACCACCAAAATAGATGCATAACACATTATGCAGACACAACAAAAAGATGCATAAAACGTTATGCAACCATATTTTGGCTCATGGATTTACTAATTTAGTTATGCAACCACTAAAACGATATATACGCCTACAAAAATAACATCCCCAAAAACAAAAGATGCATAACGAATTATGCAATAATTTTCTCGACTACATAACAAGTTATGCATCCATTGTTTGGGTTAATTTCAGTTCTTTCAAAAAAAGTTGATGCATAATGCGTTATGCATCCATATTTTTGGATGCATATCAAGTTATGCATCAATTTTGTTATTTCAGTGCTTACAAAAAAAATGGTTGCATAATGCTTTATGCATCCATTTTCACGAGGTGCATGACAAGTTATGCAGATATTATTGTAGGTGCATGAGAAGTTATGCGGTCTTTGTTTTTTGTTGGTTTCGATAGTAACAAAAAAGTTACTGCATAATGTGTTATGCAACAATTTTCTGGACTGAGCAACTTTTGTAGATGCATAATAGGTTATGCAACCATTTTTAAAATAACATGTTGCTTCTTGCTCCACTGCAACAACTTCAATCCATCTTAAATTATTCTCGATCTATACCCTCACAACTGTTTGATACAGGAAATTAAAACAAGAGCTAAGCTGCCAAACAATAAAGACAATCAAGATTCAAAAGCATCCAAAATAGGATATATGTGGTGGAGGCGAAAGACATAAATGATGTGGTTATTGAATAGTAATGTTTTCAATAGTTTCCTAGTCTATTATAGGAGTACAGTACTCTATTGTTAATTATCCTTTCATTCTCTTCCTAGTACGTACTATCTCCGCTCTGAAGCTGGATGCTGCTCAAATGAAGAAAGTAATTGAATATTTCAACACACATCCCAAAACGTAAGTAAAAAATAACAGAAACTGAAGAACTTATGCTTGATTCTGTTACGATATTTAAATGTAGATTTTATATTAAGCATTGTATCTTATGTTTGATTTTTTAATGGTGTTTAATTATTTCTTATTACTGATGTGTACACATTATTTGGATGGAATATAAAACCGACGATAATCCGTCTAACTGGAGAACTTATGCTTCAGCTTACCAAAAAATAAGAGAACTTGGAATCAGAATTCATAGATTTCAACATAAGCAGGTTGAGGAGAAAGATGAACACATGCACCAACTATGAAAAAACATTATTCCTCTCGCCGAAAGCATATGTAAGTGCTTCTGATTTTATTATAAAGTTTAAATTTACATGAGTCGATGAAAAAAAAATCATCTGGTATGTAACTTATGATTACACATGCAGAATACATGTGTAACGTGTGGTTACAAATTCACTTAATGCATCTGTAACTTTTGGTTTATGCATTTCTATTGCTTGTGTAACTTCAGGTTACACATAGTCTATGCTTTGAAAATAAAATGTGTGTTCGATATTCCAAATGGTTTATGTATAAATCTTTTCTGAAAAATGATGGTGATATAAAGAAATCTTGATTCCAAAGCTTGCTAGGGAATATATTGGTTTCCACCCAGTCAGATTATTTTCACCAATGTGTAACAACAACACACATTACACACTACTGGAGTATGAGATGAGCAGCGCTTAAGGTTGGTCCCACATGAACTCGTCAAGCACAACGAATATCAAGAAAAACACTTATCATAAGCTATATTATATGCATCTACAATAAACTAGAGCACTGAACTATCTTCAGTCCAAAGACCAGTCCTCTCGCTTCGCTAAAACAAGCTTCATATTCTGATTATCTTCTATTTGTATGATGTTACAGGAAGTGGAGGATGAAGAATGGATAATTTAACCATCCAGGTCGCATAGCTACACTAATGGTGACAGTAATGGATGAAAAGGTGAATCACATGAGAGGAACCATGCTTTACAATATTCTTTCAGATCCATCCATACCATCTCAATAAACATTATTGTAAAGAAGTTCCTTGGATTAAAAAACTTATATACTTTTGTTAGCTACAATCCGTTATTAGACTAACTATAAAGTTGTTAGAACTTCTATACTTCGTCATTAGTAGATCTTTAATTAAATAGAAAGTTTTTTTTTTTTTTGGTGTTTGAAAAAGTTTAATCATACTTGCTATAAAGTAGTTCAAAATTAATCAAGCACATGTTGATGTATATTGTGCTTGAACACATGTTTAGGAAAAAAGGTTATGCAACTTAAAGTTACACATGATAATAGAGGTTATGTAAGCTAATGTTACACATCAAATTTACATATATAACTTGAAGTTACAGTGTGCATCCAATAAGTACTTGGAAACATTATTTCAAAATAACAATGTATAACCAAAGGTTACATATGAATTATAACGTGTATTTTATAGTTACACATCCATAGTTTATAAGTGCAAACACACGTTACTCATGCATTTCCCCTCTGTGTTCAGAAGATTTAGGGTTAAGACCTGCGAGTCTACCCTAACCCGGCTTGGTTGTTAATAGGTTCGAGCTTGGGTTGAGCTTTTAGGACCCCCGGGTCAAATCGCGGGTTAACCCGCCAACCAGTCAGATCCCTCGTTTTGGGTATGTTTACAACCGATTTCCCTGTATCACTTGGAATCATCAATACTATCATGTCTTATACAATATATAATCTTCAATAAAAATCAACAATTAATAGTTATACATTCAAAAGAACCAGCTCTTAATAAATTACTTAACATTCATACAAAAAAGAAAAACCTATTTTTATTTATATACTGAAACAAGTTACAAATCCAAGATCATTTTCTTGTTAGTATGATTCATCAATTACTTCGTAGTCTTCAGATACTATGAATACCCATGTCAAAAAATGAACAGAAGACCCAAATCAAAAATTTTAATCAATAAATCAATGATTTACTAAAAGAGAATATACAAATTAATCTTAGCATAAGCAATGGAGACTTGATAGATGAAGAGGAATGAAAAGAGATGCAACATGAATCGATATTTTGTTCGAAAGGAAATTAATCAACCTGCTCGTATTTGATAGATGAAGAGGACCGAGAGGTCGATGACGGCGATGATGAGAATGAGTAAAAGAAAGAGATCTGAAGTGAAGATTGTATTTTTTCATATTTATTCACTAAGGTGGATTAGTCAGTATTTAATAATACCTATGTAAGTATTAACACAACAGCACACACAGTGTGGTGGTATGGTTGCTGACTTATAAGTTGGAGTTACGGGGATCGATTCTCACTGTCCCCATACTATACTTTTTGGAACTGGAACTAAATTTTCCCACAAATTTAATTCCAACTATATGATAGACGCATTTATGTGTCTAATTTGATATCAATTTTCTATGTTATTAATACCCATTTTTGTACTTATTTTGGTATTTAATGTTTTTTTAGGTATTTTTGGAGAAATAAACTTTTGCGAAGAAATTGGCTCTAAAAGTGGCATTTAAACTTCTGGAGAAGTACAAAAGGCACCCCAACCTTGGCTAAGGACACCCCCAAAATGTGTTAAAAGTGCTCCAGGAGAAGTGTTGAAAACACCCCAGAAAAGTGTTAAAGGCATCCAAGGAATTTGCTAAAAACACCCTAATTACTATCGGCACCCCAGCGGGTTGGATAAGGAGTATCTTCTTCCTTGTTTGAATTCTGGAATTTGGCGGGAAAACTGGTTTCAAAACTGTCAGAACTAGGGTTTGGATTTTGGAGGTCTTATACTGAGACTAAATCGCTGAAACCTGGTGGGGTTGATCTAATGGGTTAAACAGGGCTGGTAATGGGTTTGTATTTGTTTGAAATTGGTTGGAAAGTCGGTAAGAAGAGAACATAGGTCACGAGATATTTTTGTTTGAAAACTGAACGTGAATCAGAGAGATTCAATGGCTGGAATAGTTTGGGATGACTTGTATGAGCTTAACGGATATGGTAATGGATTTTGATTTGTCTAAAATTGTCCGGAATCGTAGAATTGAATTAAAACATAGAAAATATTATTCTCGGGTTCTGCATGGATTTTGGGAAGGATTTGTTGAGATTCAGTTGAAGGATTTCATTGGGCTCAGACTGTCTCGATGAATCAGGGTTGGTAAGTGACTTGGATTCGAATAACGAGGAGGGTTGGGTGGAGTTTTCATAAAATAGGGAAGTACCGAGTATGTCACGGGATGTTATGAATTCCTGCGAGTTTGAGTCGTGCACGTATGGAGTTTGGATGACTTAGAACGTGGAAGACATAAATATAGAGAGTTCAACACCAGCAAACACGTGAAAGAGGAATAGAAGGAAACAAAATCGCAGGATTTGTTAAAAAGAGGGAATAAAATATTCCTGAGATAACCATATTTACTGTGAGATATTTTGAGCATTTACTCGGGAGATTTCGTGCATGTGCTGTGTATAATAGCTTGTGGGGAGTCTTGAGGAAATATAGAGAGTTTGAGAAAGGATAGAGAGCTGCAAACGAAGAAATCAAGCTCTGCAGCAATTCTGCTGCTGCTGCCATTGAAGAAGAACACGAAGAACAAAAGCCAACCAAGGTCAGTCACGGAGACTGTCGTTTAATCAACGACAGAAGGACAGTTTCAGTTGCGGTAGACTTATTGTAACTGAGCTAGCTGAGCTGCTTTGGTCGCTGAATATCTTTAGCGACCAAAAGTCGTTGTAAGCCAATTTAATTATTCTTAATACAATAATTTATGTATTATCTTCCATTTTTCTTCACATGAGTAGCTAATTTATTCTCTGTGGTTTTGGAGGAAGTTGTTTTTGGTATGTACTATTAATAGTTTTATTTCTTAGATAATAATTACTCTATTATTTGTGCTATTCATGACTAATAATTTCTCTTCTAAAAATGCTTCATTTTAATTGTTTTGGGTAGTTTCTACCGATATTTTATAAGCGAAGGAGGTTATATTTTTGTAACGACGAGAGTCGCATAATTAATTTTAAACGTTTTATCTTCCAAAACCTGAGATTGGGTTCGATACGGTTTTGAGTATTTTATGAGAAATTGTTTGAGATAATAAATTGTTAATTTTACAACCATCAGAAATAGTGGAATTCAAAGACCTAGGTTTATCTCTCCTTGGTTAACAGAAATTAATTAGTTTGCAAGTATTTTGTCTTATAATCTTATAACCAACCTTAGAAAATAGTCCTAGAATCGAACCTTCTACTTACCACCAGTTAAAACTACATCACTATACCAGCAGAGCTGACCCGTATACGGTTAGGGTTGGCATATGTTAACCCGTGGAGTAAATGGACCGGGTTAGGGTTAAGCACTCTCAACCCGTCTAACCCTCTACGAGTTGGCCCTAACCCGACCCGTTGCCAGGTCTAGAAGATACACATTGAAATAAAAAAAATAAAATAAAAATGCATTTCACCTGTGTGCTCATAAAATAAAATCTGAATAAATTATCATTGCTCATAATCAACGTTGCAGAAAATATAAGTTTGGTCCATGCAAACCCACAAGAAGAAAACTAAAAATGAATAATCCAAAACAAATAAATACACACACATAATCAATCCTTGTAGAAAATCTAGGGAGGTGTATACTTCGGATACTTCTTACAACCTGCCATGTTGTGCCCCTCTTGCTCGCAATTGATGCAATGAACTTTCCTCTTTCCTTTTCTTTTACCTTTACTTTCAATCCTTTTCCCCGGGGGTCTACCTGGTGGTGTCTTCACAATAGGTGGGTTGATCGTGTCATCTTCATCAATACCATCTGTCATGTTGTAGTTGAGAATCGGCTGGATGCCATACATATAACTATAATTTTTTCTAAAATAATTACTTTTAAGATATGGTGAAACGAAGTCAATAGCTTGACGTTTACTCTTTCGTACGACTGCACGAGCATGAGCACAAAGAAACCCGTATATACGCCACCTTCAAAAAAACAAAACAAGGACATAAACAAAACAAAATTAAATTAAGCCATGCGTTCTACGTAAGAATGGGTATTATAAAGTTTTGGAGTAGCTGTGGATCTGACCCACTCATCGAAAGTAACTTCTGTTTGAGGTACCTTTTGCAAGGAAAAGCCTGCTATCAGCGTGCACAATATCCTTTACTTAGGGATCCCATCATTGGTGAACCCATGTGTACTTCTATCAACACCCTCTGTATCAGTCACCTGAATGTGAACAAATGAAAAAAATAAAATACTTTGAGAAACAAGTTATGAGTACAATTTAAAAGTACCTACTAAATTCAAAACAAAAATTATAAGATCATATTCTAAAAATTTGACTCCATTATAATGCACAACAACTCCTGTAGCTATGAATGAACCATTGTAGTAATAAACAAGAAGTAGCCAACATAAAAAAATCTTAATTCACCGAGAGACTAAGTTTGGATAAGATACAAACACGGTTAAAATTAATATCCCAAATCAAATAATTCGAAAGTTGAATTTGCATTACCTGCACTCGTTTTATATTGGAAGCATATCAAAAATGAAAGGAACCATTTGGTACACTCCTGACTACGGGAGAAACTTTTATCTTGCATACATTTTCTATCAACACAAAGAAGTTTATAACGACATAAAATGATATGAATTTTTGGCTCCCATATGCGTTCATTTCTAATTTGAAGGCACTATATAATTTTTCTGACGACTAAATTTTGCATAGCTCTTTACCTTGTACCATTATCTAACCTAGTATAGTTACTATGAAGAAAAAAAATCTGAAATGCACTATAGAAACAACGTATGTCCCCATGTTCAACAACAAAAAGGAAGTTGTTTATTGAACCATCTAAATAGGAACATTATAATGACAGGACACAAACAATCAAAATGTAAATCAATTACCTCTTTCTGGATGAAAAAGTGTTTACTTGCACAACGGACTTGTTACTAGTGATTTTTTTTCCACATTCACATTGTTATAAGTTAAAATAAAGCCTTTTCCAAAACGAATGCAAGGATATGCAGTCCAAAAGATTGTTGTCTTGCTGCCTGAAATGCACAAAAGTTATTTTTTAAACAAACCTGAAGAATCCACATGAAAGTACTACTCACATATTGGTCGCATTGATCCATTTCAAAAACTATCCATAAATTCCTAAAATGCTACGTAGATTTGATCAAAATACCTACTGGTATATGATACTTCGATTACATTAAAAGTCTAAACTTAAGTAATTGATTTGCACAAAGGTTGGGTATAAAAAATCCATCTAAGTGGAAACAATCATTAACATGATGTGAAAAGGCACGCTTTCACAACAACCATACTATTTTATCTTTTTGAATATTATTATTATAATGTAAAACCAACATAAAAGCTCACAACAAGGTTTGAAGGTTATGTCAATTGACTAGTATTAAATAATTCTCAAAATCTAGAAGGTAACATAAATCAACCATGCTCTACTTAGCCTATCGCTTAATGAATTGCGCTGCCAAATTGTGTGGCCGTGATCGTTTTTGAGACTGATATGGACAGTCTAGATTTCCCTTAAGGAAATTAAACATGTTCGATCGAGCTGTCTTTAATTAAAATCGTGTCGATACGAGATTCTCTTTGTCAGAGAGTGATGTAGCCTGTGTGGGTATTTTCATGCAAATCTCAATACTGGCACTTCGGGAGATTCGTGCTACTCTGCTGAGAGTGAAAACTTAATCGTCATGTCATGTCAATGATGAGAGTTCGGCTGAGAACATTGCACGGAAAATACTAGGCAAATCATGCATTAATTGATAATGCTAACAAAAATAGAATCAATTTCACAGAGTATTTGGGATTGCCGTTGCACGCACCATTCTGAGTGAATTTCATGTATATATTCATATTGAATTGCTTCAAACGAGCGAAGAGGTTTTTTGTACTCATCACTTCTTAAATGGCTTTATCCCTTGTAGGGTGACAGCGCATTAAATACGGGTTTTACAATTTTATCCCTGAACTAAAATCCACCATCAAGATTAAGTCCATTGCTTAGCATGTAATGACAATGCCATTGCGGGATAAGCACTAGATGGTGACGTCTACAACGTAAAAAGGAAGAGATAAAGGAATTTTACCCGGAGGAGCTTTGATCTAATCACCCGTGCAAGCGCACCGGCACGACTATGGAGTCTTGGTGGGACCGGCTTCCTCTTCGGGTGTTCGAGCCGAAGAAGGAATTCTTCTTCCACTGGGGTTATTTAATCGCTCTTGTATAAAAGGGTGTTGATGTTAGGATTTCTAGAAACCCTATATGATAACCGCAAGCGCACGGTGTCTAACTAGTAGACAGAGGCAAGTAAGGGTCGTTCCCACGAGGAGCGGTGGAAATACTGTAATCAATATCTCTAATAATCAGAAATAATGTTTTTTTTTTGAGATTTTTATAATTGAGAAATGTAAAATGAAATAATAAAATTAAACTAAAGTAATAAAAGAAATTCAATGGGAGAGTCGGTAACCAGGGTTTATAGTATCCACCACAACTTCTATTAAATTACTGAAATGAAACATAATCCATGAATATTTGTCTATTGTTATCGACATCACCTATTATAAGTATTAGAGTCGCAAATATCGCTGGGACAGCCTAAGCATGGTATATCAAAAGACTAAACCAAAGCATGCACCATCAAATTGCGTTACCGAGAAAATTACACGAAACTAAATATAAGTTTACAAATTTTATTTGGCTTTTCTAAGCATAACCCATCAAAGAAATTAACCAAGCATGGATCATCAAATAATAAGACAAACATATTTGTAAAACTATCGATTACGCACATAGGTTTTAAAATCGGTGAAGCAACAACTTGTATTTCGATTAATCAATAAATATTATTCAAGAATTAATCTAATCAAATAATAATAGTCTTTTGCTAAATATTATTCAAATGAAAATAGCCTAATACTCTAAGTGGTTTCAACATAAACCCTAGTTACAAGGATTTAGCTAGACATGACTTTCTCAAAAGCCATAAACAAATCAAAGAGAATCACTAGCAAATCAAAATGGAATTGAAATCACAAGAATCACAAACCCTTATTTTCACTTCCGTAGCCGCGCCTCTCTTTTCTCTTCTCTGGTTTCGGCCTCTCGCAAGAGAGAGCTCCCAAAACCGGCCTCCCAAAACAGTCACCAGAACCCCCCTTTTTCTTCTTCATAATACAGAAAATATATACCAAATAAAGGTGTGTCGTCATTCTCTTAATTATCCTTAATTGAAACTTGCATGGTGGTCATCAATGTGATCTCCCTATATATATTCTTCTTCATTTTGCTTGCATGCATATTTGGTAGACTTAAAAAGAATCCCACGGGTGAGAAAGCAAAATCTTTTTAATTCATTTTTCTCCCTCCAATAAGATATTCACGTGGACCCATTTATTTGTTCCAATATTCCACTACCTAACAAGATTTCCTTAACAGCTAATGCCTTTTCAACTTCCCAAAACTGGATGTGTAAATATGCGACGACACATGGCATAGTAACCCACTATAATGTTTTCTGCTTGCAATTTGCTGATCACACGACTGTTCTTCTGAGCCCCACAAAACTATGATTCAGGGGAAAGCATGTGTACGTGCTTGACCTCCTTGTTTTCAATTAGACCGTCCCACTTGTGTATCATCCCTTCTTTGTCTCGTTTTGGTGTCTCAGGTAACCTTGTTGGTTTTTTTTTTGTGGCAAGCACTGTTTTAGTTTCACATTTCGCCATTTATTTTTGGATGATTGGATTTACTTCTACTTTCTACAAAAGCATTAAAATAGTATTATTAACAACAATATCGAGTCCTAGCTAATATAAATATGGGTACAAAATGTAGCACATACGTGCTTATCAGTTGACCCCTATACTTCTTCTTCCTTCTTATTTTTCCGCTCGCCTAGCTCCCCCATCGTCGCCGGACTTTGCCGCCGCCGTTTAACCGTCCCGCCGTTGCACGTCCATCAACAACAAGGTAGGTGCTTCGTCTTTTTGTCTTCATGTTTTTTTTTTTT
>NC_039365.1:59908612-59962351 GCF_003573695.1 Papaver somniferum
TTTTTTTTTTTTTTTTTTTTTGTAGATGTAAAACCTAGCTCTTAGGTACAACCTCCTTGAACTTGAGAAAATCATCCCGTTGTAAACGAAGTTTCTTTGCGAGACATATTGTGATTAACTCCACCAGTAAAATCAATAGCAGGGTAGTTAACATTGCTAGGATCGCTAGTAAAACGAGCAATGAACCCTACATGGACATACTGTTTTTACTCCTTTTTCTCTTTGCATGAAAAACCTAGCTTTAGGTTGTAGTCGATGCAAAACCTGGTCCAGGTTTCGGCAATCAACACAATTTCCATGGCAAGCCTGCTCGTCCGTCCATCTAAACTTGCCACGATAATTCGTCTCGTGCATGACTTTTGTACGACTCCTCCATATATTGGCCCAGTTATACATGCTCGTCCCAAAGCCGACGGGATATTCGAGTATAGGATCGAGCATGCAATGACTTTGCTCGATCCAGCCGTGGCGTACATCCCGCGACTAATTTTTTTTTTTGACTTCTTTCTATCCGTCATCCATTAGCATCCTTATTGGATTGTATGCATGGTTTTTCTCTTAGCACAAAGTAATTACCCTTTTTCCATTGCGCTTCATTGTAGTTATTTGAACTGAACGAAGAAGCTCTTGTTAAGATGTCACCTGGGGATAACGCTACCGCCAAACCGAAAGGTGTTAAGAAATCCAACGACATGCCGAACATAGATGACGAGCTCTTTGTCGTGCCTTATTCGAATGTTACGACTCATCCTGGTCATAAGATAACCCTGCTTACAGGCTCGAAGAACGAAGGTGCTGCTCCGTCGGCTTCTCCAGCACGTGTGATGAGATTCTTTCTTCGGAAGAATGAATATCCGGCTTCCCTTGTTAATTTCAAGGTCTGTCATACTCCACTGAGCTCTTATGAAGGATGGATGAGACACATGTTGAGTAACGAGCGTATCAGAAACAATTTGGCCAAGGCGCAGATCGTTGAAGCTGTCATGGCGTCTGCAACACTTCACATTAGGAAATACGTCGCGGGATTGATCGCCTTCACCTCTCGATGGTGTCCTTCTACGCATACAAATTTATGTAGATGGGGAGAAATGACTATTACTTTGGAGAGTGTATCCGTGCTTCTGAGTCTTCCAATCACAGGCAGTTTTGATTACGAACTATCCACTGCAGAAACTACAACTATCGACGCTCTCATCCGGAAGGCAGAAGGATATAACCAGCAGGAATGTGGTGAGAAATGTTTTTATACTTGGTGGGTGTCTGAATGGTTTCCTACAAAACCGAAACTGGGCCAAGTGTTGGACGATGAACTCAGCGTTGTTACATTTCTGTCCTTGTGGCTGTCTAGGGACGTCTTCGATGATGGCTCTGGTAAAAAGACCATAAGACGCGAGCTTGTCATGTTTGCCATTAGGTTAGCGCAAGGCGTAGTCCTCCCTTTAGGCAGATTGTTCCTCGGGTCGTTGTACTTTCATCTTGATTCCCTAGTAGCGGACATGTATGCTTCCAATGGATATAAGAAGGTGGAGTCGCACATTCACGTCGCTTTCCTCCAAGCGTTCTTATGGGAACATTTCAAAGGTTACGCTCCTGTCACTGCAACTTCATTTTCTAGTTTGTGTGGTGGTTCGAGAATACTCCGTTGGCAAAAAAGACGTCCGAAACCTGGGTTGAGGCTTATCGACTTCTTCGACAACATGTACGCCATAGATTTTCGCCCGTGGGGACCGGTTCATTCTTTTGTGGTTCAGCCAAAGACTTTTGCCGTCGTTTCTGACACTGTGTTGCACACCGATGGAAAGAATATGGGCCCTGAAGAGATTATTTTTATGCGAAGTTGCATGCCAGGCTACATTCCGTCTTTTTTTGATGAATCTCTTATTGCAATTCCTTATAATATTGACAGGGCCGCTCGTCAGATGGGATTCGATCAGGGAATTCCGTTTTGTCGTCCTCCAATGCCTTCAGGTGATCTTTTACCGTCTGTTCTTGATGCTAGCATTTTCCCTTCAAAGCAGAGTCTTCCATTTTTGCTCTCAGGAAGAAAACCAGTTGCGACTAATAAGTATAAAGATTTCTGGAGAAAAGAGCTGCTGGTTCCTCGTGATAGGCCTTCCTCTGAGATTTTGAAGCAACACAAACGGCTGAAACCACTTCCGGGAAAACGAACTAAGGCTGATGCTTCTGATGATTGCAGTCCCCAGGAGAAGGAGACGACACATAAAAGGCAGGCGGGGCAGCGTTCGAACGACAGCTTCTGTGGTTTTCAATTCTTCCCATGTGCAGGTATTTAAACTTCTTCTTTTAATATGCTCTTTTAGTTACCTTGGAATATTTACATCGAACACCATTCTCTTTTTAAAACCAGGGCCTCGGGGGTGAAAATGCTTTCACCAAATTAGCACGTAGTCGCCATACGTTTTTGGAGAAATATGGCGATTCTGAACCTCTTGAAGATGGAGATGAGGCTAAGGGCAAAGAAGGTTCGAGGTCCGACATTGATAGAAGAAGTGTTTCCCAGTACAAAAAAGAGCCCAATCGTTGTGGCGAGCTAGAAGACGCAACCGTGACAGAGACCAACCTTGAGCTTGAAGGGGTCGATGATGCAAGAAACACTGTATGCGCTACATCCATGGTCGCAGAGGTGCTTCCCTCTAAAGAGCCTTCCGCAACTAACAAGGTATTGGTTGTGCATTCCGCTGCTGCTGGAGTCCTTTTTGACCCTCCTTTTGACACCCCTTTCACAGACCATGTGTTGGTTGGAGGATTCAGCGTGCCGGCTAAGTATGAGGAGTTATACACAAAAATATGGAAGAATCATGGTCATATCGCCACTTCCAAGAATCTTAAGAGTCGCTTCGCATTAGTCAATCGTGTTGAAGAAGCTTTATCCACCATCTATGGTATGAGCATCGTGACTTGGCATACCGTTTCTGAAGAGATAGTTTCAAACTGGGAGTTCCATCAGGATGTGTTCGTGAAGTATGAGTTTAACGCCTCTTGGTTC
This sequence comes from Papaver somniferum, assembly GCF_003573695.1. Classification (NCBI taxonomy): domain Eukaryota; kingdom Viridiplantae; phylum Streptophyta; class Magnoliopsida; order Ranunculales; family Papaveraceae; genus Papaver; species Papaver somniferum. The sequence goes on from NC_039365.1 coordinate 59,911,620, forward strand.
TGTGAAGGATTTTCTGAAATCCAGAGGTTGCAAGGCGAGATAAGTGAAGTATCCTCTATGGACTACATTGCTTTCCAGGAGGAAGATATCGAGAGATTGTCTAAGGAGTTGAAGCTGAAGCAGGCCTCCCTCCAGAAAATGAAAGCTGTTATTTCCCAGAAGAATGAGTTGTTGCTGAAAGACTTCCCTTGAATGCTTTACGTCTTCTTCCTTATACTTTACTTTTAGGTGTTTTGAGTGATGTGAGAAACTCCTTTCACAATTTATTTTTCGGGCTTTGAACTAGTAGGTGATTGAATTTTGAATTGGTTTATTCTGAATAATTTTGTGAGTGATTTTCGGAAGGAGATTGTCTTTAAAAGAAATATGCATTCGGGTTTTGAGCATAATGTGAACACTCTAACAACATGGTACATGTCATACAAAATTGCAAACATCGTGTGAAAAGGAAAGCATGAAAGAGGAAAATAAACATGGTGTTTAAAGTGATTTGCATTATTGGATCTCTTTATCAATGTGGGACATCATGTCCCCAGTAGGATCCAAAGCTATCTTTCACGTAAAATTGTTTAATAGAACTTACTTGTTCTTAGAAATTCCATTTGCATGAAACTGGATCTTCCCGAGCACTCACTTCAAGAAAATTGCACACACTAACTTTCAGAGAAAGGAAGTAACTCTTCTGAATTAAGCTTCTTCTGGAAAATGCGCTTCAGGGCGTTACATTCACTGGTAGGGTGGTTAAGGAACCTGTGATCATGAAAATATCTCGGATTTATCATTTCTTTATCAATCGGTTGTCGCCACACAGGAGGCAGCTGAACTTCTCCGTCTCGCACCCATACTTCCAACAACTCCAAGACTTTCTTCATTGAGAATGGGAAACGCGGGTATCTTGAGTCTGGTTTTTCTTGCGTCAGCGGATGTTGTCGTGAGATCTCTTGTTGGCTTTGATACGAAACACGCTTCTAGGATGGAGTTGGGGCACAAGCGCGTGTCAACATATACGCTGCTCGCTTAGCTGGGCGGCTTTGTCGAAACACATCTACTCTTGAGGGACTCGCATTGGCGGTAGTATCAATATTAGGCGACTGAGTTGAGTATTCCCAGCCCCTATACTCATATGACCCTTGGATGATTTCTCCTTCTTCAGGCAGTTCTTTACTTGGATGAAAAGTCGCCGCGGATTGGAAAACTTTCTGAACTTCGGCAAGGGTTTTGAGATACAAATCTTCCAGCAAGGTTTCATAAGCCGGATCCTTTCCCTTGTCCGGTAAATGCTGCGGCACTCTTGATAAGTCCTTTCCTATGTGGAATTGTTTTGGCCCTCCGTCGTTAGCCGGATCATGCTGCTCGCCTCTTCTTTGTCCCTGGTATGGCCATGCGTTCTTTCTGCATCTTCGCCGGTAAAAACACAGACTTCAGATAAAGATTCAACATTTTTTGCATTATCTTCGACATTTGTGGTACTCTTCGGGTAAATGTTTGCCTAATTTTCTTGTAATCGAACTGCTACATCGTTTAGAAGACGAAAAGTCTCGCTCTGCCTTCTAGCGATACCGACTTGGTTTGCCAGGACATCTTCTAGCATTCTGGCCACACTTTCCATGGAGTTTGGGTTATTTATGGATTTCGGAGAATCTGGTTGGTGAGGATACATCATGGAATGAAAATTGGGATCAGTGATTAAAATAGAATATGCTTAAATGACTAAGTTTTGGATCTAAGATCTACCAGCTCTAAATTGAGGAAAATGGAAATGAAGATCTAAATTTCTTATCGCAACCGAGAGATTAACCTCCCACTGTGGTCGCCAATTGTTTATGGGTGAAAACTGTTTCTGCTGGTTTTGGTAAATTAGGGTGTATGTGAATGAGAAACGAATTTAAACCTTCAATAAATGCACTGCACGGGAGTACTTTTAGATTCGAGATATCAATCTGTAAGACTCTAGCCTAAACCAAGAAATGGCCGTTCCAGATTCAATTCGGTCGCAAGTGAAGGAAATGGGGTTGATCTTAGGGGGGGAGCGAAGAAGGTGTTGAGATTATGAAGGTGTTGGTTGTTTATGACTTGTATCAGAATGTCGAACTGGCTTGCATAATGTAAGCTATCAGTTTTGGGTGATTTCTGGATACTGTGTTAACAACAACTTGGTTCTCTGTGTACGTTGTTTGAAATAGGTCGAAAAACCTATTTATACAAGTCATTTGAGCACAAATCCTTATCTCGTAGGAAGTGGAGAAGGTTGAGTAGTGGAGTAGTGGGGTTGTGTAAGAGGTGGTGATTGTCACACGATCACGTCTTCCCCCACTACTCTCGCCACTGTTAACCCTTCGTCTTTCCTGACACGTTCTCGTAATGGGCGCGTTGCACGATTACTCTCTATGACAGAGTGGCGGCCGATGATCATCGAGGTTCCTCGCTGATCGCCTAATATTTAATCCAAGTTGTCCGACCAAGTTGGACGGACGAGATGGTTTACGGCACATGTTTGCCGCCGTTGATAAAATTTAGGGTTTAGGGACGTGCGAACGTCCCTACTTTGGCCGATCGAATCCAAGCACCAGGTGCTAATTTGGACGGACAGATCGGGAATGCGTGGAGACAAGCTGCCAGCGTGCATGCCTATACCTCTCGGTCCATCAAAAATTAGATCTAGGCCACTCGATTCGGCCGACGAAGATGAGTGGACACGATCAATTTGCGACTGCCGCAAAGCGTGAATTAGGGTTTTGGACAGCCACGACCAGTCTAGTTCGATCGAGCAATTAGATGCTTCATTGACCTTCCACAGGTAAGTCGATCAAACACGGATGGAGTTGGGCCGGCGGTGGACTTGCGTACACCTTCCTGATGATCCAACACGCAATCTAAGCCATTCAAATAGGCGAGCAAAGTTGGACGGTCGTGATCGATTTAAGATGCTAGTGTACTTCCGCGACCCAAAATTAGGGTTTAGAAGCATCACGCCTGCCATCGTTTGGGCAAACGTTTTATTTTCCTATGGCCTTGCCGTGGGCAAACCGATCGAGTGCAGGGAAATCTGAGCCGCCAGTGTACACGCTAGCACTTCCCTAATCACCTGTGGAGTAATCCAAGCCGTCCAACCAAGCTGGAAAAGTTGGACGGCTACGATGCTTTTAAGACTATTTTGGACAGTCCATGCTCGTTCGAGATTCTTCCCAAACAGCGCGACCACCCTACTTAGGGTTGGCGTTTGACAGCGCTGGGAGGCGTATAGGTGAGGTCCGATCGGTCAGGGCATTAGTGGGCCCGCCGATGGTCATCATGATGGTTGCCTATTCCTGCCAGGGTTTGGCGAGGCTTGTTGAATTGTGCGGCTAAATTGTGTGGCCGTGATCGTTTCTGAGACTGATACGGACAGTCTAGATTTCCCTTAAGGAAATTAAACATGTTCGATCGAGCTGTCTTTAATTAAAAGCGCGTCGATACGAGATTCTCTTTGTCAGAGAGTGATGTAGCATGTGTGGGTATTTTTATGCAAATTTTAATACTGGCACTTCGGGAGATTCGTGCTACTCTGCTGAGAGTGAACACTTAATCGTCATGTCATGTCAATGATGAGAGTTCGGCTGAGAACATAGCACGGAAAATACTAGGCAAATCATGCATTAATTGATAATGCTAACAAAACATAGAATTAATATCACAGAATATTTGGGATTGCCGTTGCACGCACCATTCTGAGTGAATTTCATGTATATATTCATATTGAATTGCTTCAAACGAGCGAAGAGGTTTTTTGCACTTATCACTTCTTAAATGGCTTTGCCCTTTGCAGGGTGACAGTGCATTAAATACGGGTTTTGCAATTTTAGCCCTGGACTAAAATCCACCATCAACAATTATCTAACCTAGTATAGTTACTATGAGGGAAAAAAATTTGAAATGCACTATAGAAACAACGTATGTCCCCAAGTTCAACAACAAAAAGGAAGTTGTTTATTGAACCAGCTAAATAGGAACATTATGATGACAGGACACAAACAATCAAAATGTAAATCAATAACCTCTTTCTGGATGAGAAAGTTTTTACTTGCACAACGGACTTGTTACCAGTGATTTTTTTTTCCACATTCATATTGTTATACGTTAAAATAAATCCTTTTCAAAAATGGATGCATGGATATGCAGTCCAAAAGATTGTTGTCTTGTTGCCTGAAATGCACAAAAGTTATTTCTTAAGAAAACCAGAAGAATCCACATGAAAGTAATACTCACATATTGGTAGCATTGATCCATTTCAAAAACTATCCATAAATTCCTAAAATGTTACGTAGATTTGATCAAAATACCTACGCGTATATGAGACTTCGACTACATTAAAAGTCTAAACTTAAATAATTGATTTGCACAAAGGTTGGGTATAAAGAATCCATCTAAGTGGAAACAATCATTAACATGATGTGAAAAGGCACGCTTTCACAGCAACCATATCATTTTATCTTTTTGACTATTATTATTATAATGTAAAACCAACATAAAAGCTCACAACAAGGATTGAAGGTTATGTCAATTGGCTAGTATTAAGTAATTCTCAAAATCTACAAGGGAACGGAAATCAACCATGCTCTACTAAGCCTATCGCCTAATAGATTTGTATATCTGGAGCACCAGAGCCCCCGTCGGTGCATAAGAATATTATCAACATTAATTGACTGTGCTCGGAACAATACATAGACAATACAAGAGCAAAATATGTTTGAACATTTAATGTCGAGTGAAAATTACTTAATGAAAAATATAGACATCTATAAATCATAATGCATTAAAACTCACACAACCATGTAGAAGAAAACATTAGGCATCAAAATCAGTTGCTTTAGGTATCAAAATCGGTTAGATCCACATGTACATATATGATTGCATGTATCAAAATCAATAGTAATACTATATTTAAGGTTTTGTGAATTTTTTAATAAAATACTTACATAAAAAAATGATAAGATAATCAGATAATTATAAATCGTATCTCTGATTTCAAATCATACCTTAGAGTTAAGGTTCTTGAAAACCTAAAAGACTTTTTTCTAAAATTCAATTTCGAAATTAATCATCTAATAGATCTTAATCGAATTAAAATGCTGAAAAGAGATAACCTTATCTTTCAGATCGATTTTGATGATGAAATTCTGGATTAATTTGCTGAAATTGGTTTTCACCTCAATTGCGAGTTAATCTTCAAGAAAATGTACCGAAAATAACTATTTGTTTGATTCTCATATTAAAGTTTGTAGATTCTATTTTCATACTTCAGAGATTAGGTTTTCTTTTTCGTAGGATTTCTTCGCTCTCTCGACGACGGAAATGAAGAAATGAAAACTAAAGGTGGGAAGAAATCATATCTGATGGGCACTATTGTCAACCCAAAAAAATATTTTGGACTGAATCGTTCACGAAAGGACCGACTCGCTCGAGATTGGGTAATTTTGGACCTCTTAGTATTAGGCTTGAGGGAGCTGGATTATATAGTCTAAAAGCCCAGTAACTATGAGATTAAATGTTAATTTTATTTTCCGGGAAATTAGACTAAGGCCCAAAAAAAAATTATCGTCAGGCTTACAAAAAATTTGGATTTCAGTGACACCCATAACTATAAGAAATTTTGGGAAATGTCTGCATAACGGGTCATGCATCCTAATTTTCAGGGGTATAATTGACAAGCAAATTAGAATACAACGTATCTAAAAAACCGTGCCTTGGAATTTTACAAATTTTATATCGTTGGAAATCTTTTAAAGAGAGCTACACAACAAGTACAAACAACAATATCAAACTTTTGTTTTTCACGAAAAAATCGGAGGTGATAATCATTTTAGGCAAAGTTTTCGAAAACTTGATACATAACCATTATGCAGCCACCAAAAAAGATGCATAATACATTATGCAGACACAACAAAAAGATGCATAAAACGTATGCAACCATATTTTGGTTCATGATTTACTAATTTAATTATGCAACCACTATAATGATATATATGCCTCAAAAACATCACAAAAAACAAAAGACGCATAACGAATTATGCAATAATTTTCTCGACTACATAACAAGTTATGCATCCATTGTTTGGGTTAATTACAGTTCTTACAAAAAAAATTTGATGCATAATGCGTTATGTAGCCATATTTTTGGATGCATATCAAGTTATGCATCAATTTTTTTATTTCAGTGCTTACTAAAAAATGGTTGCATAATACTTTATGCATCCATTTTCACGAGGTGCATGACAAGTTATGCAGATATTATTGTAGGTGCATGACAAGTTATGCGGTCTTTGTTTTTTTTGGTTTCGGTAGTAACAAAACAGTTGCTGCATAATGTGTTATGCAACAATTTCTTGACTGCATAACAAGTTATGCAACAACTTTTGTAGATGCATAATAGGTTATGCAACCATTTTTAAAATCCCATGTTGCTTCTTGCTCCACTGCAACAACTTCAATCTATCTTAAATTATTCTCGATCTATACCCTCACAACTATCTGATACAGGAAACTAAAACAAGAGCTAAGCTAGCCAAACAATAAAGACAATCAAGAGTCAAAAGCAGCCAAAATAGGATATATGTGGTGGAGGAGAAAGACATAAATGATGTGGTTATTGAATAGTAATGTTTTCAATAGTTTCCTAGTCTATTATAGGAGTACAGTACTCTATTGTTTATTATCCTTTTCTTCTCTTCCTAGTACGTACTATCTCCGCTATGAAGCGGCTCTTCACGTGTACTGTGATGAAAAGAGCTAAGATCCACAAGTTACTTCGCCGCATCACCAATAATTCTTTTAGGTGCTTCTATGGTTAGCATAAAATTATAGTACACGTACAATTTAATTAGGTAAAAATGTTAAAATTTGAATTGCAAAAGCTATTAAATTCTATATCGTGTTTTTTGAAGAAAATCAAACACTAGATTGAAATGCAAAAGTTACTAAACTTGTGAATCTCTGGCAGCACCATAAAAGTCATGTCAACATCTAATGGATCCTCATCTTCGACCCTTTTCCGTTTGTTTGATTTGTCAGCCCTCCTTTCTTGATTAACCTGCGAAAAAAGATTGTTTAATAGGAAAGTAACTAATTATAAATAAATTGTGTAATGATAAAGACACTTGTCCTAGGGTTTGTTTGTAGTATATCTTGTTAGAGAATTGCTCGCTCGAACTCGCATCCGTTGCTATCTCAAGCATGTTTGTCAATGTTAGTGATAAAAATTATAAGTCTTGATTTCTAGTCTACTATAGCTAAGTCTCGGACTAGGATAGAAAGTGTAGTTGAGCTCAAGGACTTCATGGAGATTCATCATACAAGAAGAAGAACTACTCAAGGAACCGGTGGAACTTCTCAACAAAAAGGTATGTGAAGACTTGAACTTATCTGTCACTCAAAAGTCTATCTACTCTATCTCCTACTTATTGAGACAAAAAGTCGTACGCTATATATAGACTTAGATTATACACATTTGGTATTTCGAGCCGATTATACCTCGCCTATCTATATCTCGAAATATGTGTTGGTAAGCGTTTCGCTTCGACCATGTTTATCTTTAACTAGTGACGAAAGTCATGATATGTTTCAATCACTTTGAAAATTGCTTTGACGAGAAATGGTGTAACAACTGTATAACATCCTCTAAGAATGTTCCAATGGTTGGAATGAGAGTTTAGATTACATAACCAATGATGGACATAAGTATTGTTGTGGAAACACATATGTGCATAAGTCATATCCCTTGAACCAAAGTTTGCGAACTTTGTTGATCAAGAGAAACCAGAAGAATGGCTTGTTGCCAAGTCCGCGAACTGCCGAACTTCTCATCCCGAGAAATTCTGCTGGAGTTGTCAAACTAGTTGCGTGACTACCAGTCCGCGAACCGGCGAAAAGTCTTTGCCGAGATTTTCTGCTGGAGTTTGTAAACTCTTCCCGGTTGCTTAAGTCCGCGAACCTAGTGTGCGAACTTAAGAAGGTTATATATCTAAAGATGATTTCTGAACTTAAACTTATAAAGACTAAGGAATGCAATTTCCAAACCGTGGATATAAAGTTCATAAACCGATTTGAGTGAATCAAATCATCTTTGCTTCAATTGTGTCTTGTGTAGTACATAAGATTTCCTTGCAATTGAACAACTCTCTAACTAGTTCATTTGAGTCATTTGAACTAGTTATGGTGAAGAAGAATATGGTTGGTATGAAATGCTCATATGGCTAACCGTTTGGTTAACTGTTGTTGAACCAACAATGCACACGTTTGGGTACGGTTAACAAACCTAGAAGCGTGCAGTTCATTTGTGTATAACAAGCTAAGTTTTCGATCTAACGGTTGAGAAATATTAACTTGAATCTAAATCAGGTTTTCATCTAACGGTGGATATTGTTTGCTTTGTGACCAAGGCGAAACCCTGATTTGAAATACTATATAAGGGGACATATAGCAACTCTGCAAAACTAATCCCCACACCTCACGCGTGATACTATTTTGCATGCTAGAGTCGCTTCTCCTTTAACCTTTGGTTTTCTTCTTCTAAAACCAGGTTAACGACTTAAAGACTTCATTGGGATTGTGAAGCCAGACCGATACTACTTTTATCATAGTTGTGTGATCTGATCTTGCATCTTCTATCGTACTAGTACAATCAGATTGATTGGCTTGAGTTTGATATCTCCTATAGGCAAGATATAAAAAGTAGTCACAAACATCTTCGTCTCATTGTTTCTGATTCCGCAACATCTTGTTTCGATACCATATGATTAAGATTGTTGTAAGGTGATTGATTTATCTAGGCCATTCTTCGGGAATATAAGACCGGATTATCAATTGGTTCCTGTTCACCTTGATTATTATCAAAAGACGGAACAAAAACTTTAGGTTTTTTTTGTGGGAGACAGATTGATCCTTTGATAGACTTGTCTGTGTGAGACAGATTTGTTTATTGTCAAAGCCTGCGATTTTGGGTCGTAGCAACTCTTAGTTGTGGATGAGATCAGCTAAGGGAATCAAGTGCGCAGTATCCTGCTGGGATCATAGGCGTAAGGAGTACAACTGTACCTTGGATCAGTGGGAGACTGATTTGGGTTCAACTACAGTCCAGTCTGAAGTTAGATTGGAGTAGGCTAGTGTATGTAGCATCTTAATACAGTGTGTGTTCAATCTGGACTAGGTCCCGGGTTTTTTTTGCATTTGCGGTTTCCTCGTTAACAAAATTTCTGGTGTCTGTGTTATTTCAGTTTCCGCATTATATTGTTTTATCTTTATAATTGAAATAATACAGGTTGTGCATTAGATCATCAATTAGAGTTATCAAACCTTTGGTTGTTGATTGTCATTGATTGATCTTTGGATATTGGTCTTTGGTACCATCCAAGTTATTCCTTGTGTTTGAATAAAGGCTCGCTGATTTCTATTAGCTCGAGTAAATCAAAACAAGAGAGAGATGTAAACTCGTTGATATACTTTTAATTGATTGAGTCTTGTTGATTCTCTTAAAAGTATATTCCAGTTTGTCCATACAGATTACTAAGCGAAATATTGGGTGGTGTTGTTAGAACCCCGCTTTTTCAATTGGTATCAGATCAGGCAAACACATTTAAGACCTTACAAGTATGTGTTTGTAGTGATCTGACTCTATGAACGATAAGTACATCTCTAATAACGCAACACCAGTTCAGAGCTACTCACGTGAGTCTCAAAGGGTTGAAACTTCTGAGAAAAACTCAAAGACTTGTCCATTGACTGGATCTGCTTTCGAATAGAAAAAAATCTCTTGAGGAACAGTTGGATGATCTTTTAGATGATAGTGATTCAGAAGAAGGACAAAGTATTGATGAGGAAGTTTCTCAATATATCAAGCTGTTTGATCGTGCCTTGAAAGAAAAGAAGTCAACAACCTACTTGAGTAAATACCTGGGTCCTCTTTGTCAAGAAAACAGAAAGTTGATAAAACTCTTTAAAGGATATGATGGTGGATATAAACTCTTACAATCTATCGTTAAAGAATGGGAAGAAGATGTACGCAAAAAAAAATCTGAATGTGATAATCTTTTTCGAAATCTCTTCGTGTTGAAAGAAAGACTTGCAGAAACTGAAGCAAAATATGACTCTCAACAAAAGCGTTTTAGCGACAAAGAGAGCAGTCTTCTCGCCAAAGAAAAATCCTTGGAGACTGAGCTTGGAGCTGCTCTTAACAAAGTAAAATCACTGGAAGTGAGTCTGAGTAGATTCAATTCTATATCTACAAAATTATCTTCTATGATTGGAGCATATAAAGAACACCGTGATACACGTGATCTGGGCTATAAAGGAATAGACGCTCCAAAAACAAGTAAGATCAACTTTGTTAAAGCTAGTGATAATTCTCCATGTGAAAAACCTTTGGCAGCTTGTAATGGTCCCAAAACCAAGAATTCTCTCCCTCTAAACCTGCTCAAAAGAGAACGGTTAAAAATAATTCCTTTAACTGCTATTACTGCGGATGTCGTTATCGGTTGAGGATTGAAAAGATTCATAACATTCTTACTTGTATGTCTAAAGAAGTCATTAAACCGGTTTCACACATTGTTGGAAAAGGAATTTTAAACACTCAAGGAATGTACTGTGATAAGTCCTTTCTTAATTGTATGTTCAAGACAAAAAATTCCTACAATAGAAGAAGGAAGAATGGCGAAAGGGTGACTGACCCTGCAAGAAGAAAAAGGCATAGGAGAAAGAAAGAAAAGTTGAGCTCCTCATCTCTCCCTGAAGAAAGCTGAAAATCCAAGACTTCCGCTCCATACTTCTTACATATCAACAATCGAGTCTCAGATCTAAAAATCAGTGTAAACAGACTCAAACGGAGCATCAAGAAAACATGGAAAACAGTTGACTCAGGTACTTCTAACCCTTTTCTTGATAAAACTTCTTCAGCTATGACAAGTAATGTCTCTCTAAATATCCTTGATAAAGGAAAAGAAAAAGTGAATATTGATGCTCATCTTAGTACACCATAACTGCATAAGGTTGCATCCTTCTTTTAACAAAGAAGGATGCTCTTTGTTTTCAAGATGCTCATCTTGAGAAAGCTAGCAGGAGAGTGTATTAAGTTGTTGCTTAAAGTTTTTTTCTCTAGATATTTCTTCATCCCTTCACTAAGTGTATGTCGCTTGACAACACTCTCTTGTACTTCTTTGCTTCTCCATTTTCCTTGGTGTCACATGTATTTTGACCGGAAGCACACGTACCAGACCCATGCGAACTCCATGGTTCCTAGGGTTTCTGGAATACCTTATAAATATTGGGTTTCATAAGGTCAAAATATTCTATTGAATTTTCTGTGCATAATGGTTGGAAGCAACAAGATTGTTGAAGTCGAGCAAGGCAAAACTAGTGAGTTGATTGATGTCTCCATAACATGCTTTCATGCAGTTGATCATGAAAACAACCTACCGGTTCAGATGTCTTTACAACTGGTAGGAAATCTTCTTCAAGACTTTGAATTAGTACGAGAACATCTCAGGATTGCAACAAGAAATCTTGTGTTTCTGAAAGATGAACTAAAGAAGGCAACCGGTGAACTCGTCCATGTTCGATCTCTAGTTGCTGACAAGGCTTAGTTTTTTTGGTTACTAAAAATTGAGGTTTAATTATTGTTGCCTAGTATGTCTAATTTTTGGTTTAGTTGGAAGGATAACTAGTGCTTGAATAGAAATGATTGTGACTACACACAACTATTATTTTCATCTTCTTGTTTTTGTTTTAGGTTTATTGGTTTAAATTCTAAAAATATTTGGAGGATGATGATTTGCAGTACTAAATCTTTATGATTTGTTATATTGCAATTTGTTATGGGATATTTGTGTTTACGTCCGTGAACTACGTTGTCCCATATTTTGTCAAACGTAAAGTCGTTCGTGTTCCGTATTCACGTACTGGTAAAAGAATGAATGGACGTTTGACATATACAAAAGTTAAGCCTATATTGTCAATTCTTTGATGGAAGATAGGTTAAAATCTTTTGTGTTCAAGGATTATGTCTATTAAAAATCTTTATGCAAATAATGATGGAAGATAGAATGAATCCTTGTGTATTCCACAATATTGATCTTCACTGATCCATATTTTATGTAATACTGTGAGGCTCCGTAATGTGTCTTATGTTGAGCACGATACAACAAAGTTGATTAATTTTTTATGAGTTTTGTTGGTTGTTCCATAAGGTACTTTATGTTGAGCATTCTTGAACTAAATTAATCATCTTGCTTGGTTATTTAGTTATTGCTCCATAAGTCTTTTTATGTCGAGCAAAACAAATGACAATTAAATTGATTACTTTGTAATTAGTTTGGTTGTGTATTCCAATTAGATTAATTATGGGTTCTCTTGTAATTAATCTAGTTGAGTATTTTCTTACTCCGTAAGATTCCTTTTATGTTGAGTATATGAACGACTATCCTATTCATTTTCTAATGGGTATGTTAGTCATATGCTCCGTAAGTTCTCTTGTGTCGAGCATAATCAATTAAGTTGATCACTTTTGTGTTTAATTTGATTGCGCATTCCGATTAAATTAATCATGGGTTTGCTTGTGATTAATTTGATCGAGTTTTTGGATATAGAAAATCATTCTCATGGTTTTTGGTGTCCAATAAAAATCCTTCTTATCTTTTGAAATTAAGGTCGCTCTTGTTGTTCCCTTGTGAAATATCTTTAAACTCCTTGATGAATGCTATTAGCTTCGGCTATATGATTGCATCTAAATTAGATGGCATGTATTTTATTTTAGCTATGAAATGTTTCTTTCAGAAATTTCATTATGATCCCGTTCTTGTACCTTTGCCAATTTTATTGACAAAAAATGGGAGAATTAATATGTAGTTCACACTACAAATAAATATGGTTTTCGAATCATTGTGTAAGGGGGAGTGATTTCCATGTGAGATGGAGTATTGACTAAAGGGGAGTGATACATATCACCATAGTATTATTGTTGAAGTTGTGATACAATTGGACTTTGACACTGTATAACAATGATCGAGACCGATGCTTTCTCGTTGTTATAGCTACGGATCTTCAACAATGGTGATGCTAAACTTACAACCTTTGGGATCATTGGAGTACTTGGAAGTGACAAAGATTTCGAGGAATGTTGAAGATTGGACATGTGGAATAGGAGCTACTAAAGTTTCTTTTTTTTTTTTGTATTACATATGTATTTATAGTTTCGTCACTAAAATTGACAAAGGGGGAGATTGTTAGAGCATTGCTCGGTAGAACTCGCATGCGTTGCTATCTCAAGCATGTTTGTCAATGTTAGTGATCAAAACTATAAGTCTTGATTTCTAGTCTACTGTAGCTAAGTCTCGGACTAGGATAGAAAGTGTAGTTGAGCTCAAGGACTTCATGTCGATTCATCATACAAGAAGAAGAACTACTCAAGAAACCGGTGGAACTTCTCGACAAAAAGGTATGTGAAGACTTGAACTTATCTGTCACTCAAAAGTCTATCTACTCTATCTCCTACTTCTTGAGACAAAAATTCGTATGCTATATATAGACTTAGATTATATATATTTGGTATTTCGAGCCGAGTATACCTCGCCTATCTATATCTCGAAATATGTGTTGGTAAGCGTTTCGCTTCGACCATGTTTATCTTTACCTAGTGATGAAAGTCATGAAATGTTTTAATCATATTGAAAATTGCTTTGACGAGAAATGGTGTAGCAACTACATAACTTCCTCTAAGAATGTTTCAATGGTTGGAATGAGAGTTTAGATTACATAACCAATGATGGACATAAGTATTGTTGTGGAAACACATATGTGCATAAGTCTTATCCCTTGAACCAAAGTTTGCGAACTTTGTTGATCAAGAGAAACCAGAAGAATGGCTTGTTGCCAAGTCCGCGAACTCAGTCCGCGAACTGCCGAACTTCTCATCCCGAGAAATTCTGCTGGAGTTGACAAACTAGTTGCGTGAATACCAGTCCGCGAACCGGCGGAAAGTCTTTGCCGAGATTTTCTGCTGGAGTTTGTAAACTCTGCCCGGTTGCTTAAGTCCGCGAAACTAGTGTGCGAACTTAAGAAGGTTATATATCTGAAGATGATTTCTGAACTTAAACTTATAAAGACTAAGGAATGCAATTTGCAAACTGTGGCTATAAAGTTCATGAACCGATTTGAGTGAATCAAATCATATTTGCTTCAATTGTGTCTTGTGTAGTACATAAGATTTCCTTGCAATTGAACATTTCTCTAACTAGTTAATTTGAGTCATTTGAACTAGATATGGTGAAGAAGAATATGGTTGGTATGAAATGATCATATGGCTAACCTTTTGGTTAACTATTGTTGAACCAACAATGCACACGTTTGGGTACGATTAAAAAACCTAGAAGCGTGTGCAGTTCATTTGTGTATAACAAGCTAAGTTTTCGATATAACGGTTGAGAAATATTAGCTTGAATCTAAATCAGGTTTTCATCTAACGGTGGATATTGTTTGCTTTGTGACCAAGGCGAAACCCTAATTTGAATACTATATAAGGGGACATCGAGGAACTCTGCAAAACTAAACCCCACACCTCACGTGTGATACTAGTTTGTGTGCTAGAGTCGTTTCTCCTTTAACCTTTGGTTTTCTTCTTCTAAAACCAGGTTAACGACTTAAAGACTTCATTGGGATTGTGAAGCCAGACCGATACTACTTTTATCGTAGTTGTGTGATCTGATCTTGCATCTTCTATCGTACGAATACAATCAGAGTGATTGGCTTAGGTTTGATCTTTCATATGGGCAAGATATAAAAAATAGTCACAAACATCTTCGTCTCATTGTTTGTGATTCCGCAACATCTTGTTTCGCTACCATACTATTAAGATTGTTGTAAGGTGATTGATTTATCTAGGCTGTTCTTAGGGAATATAAGACCGGATTATCAATTGGTTCCTGTTCACCTTTATTATTATCAAAAGGAGGAACATAAACTTTAGGGTTTTTCTGTGGGAGACAGATTGATCCTTTGATAGACTTGTCTGTGTGAGACAGATTTATTTATTGTCAAAGCCTGCGATTTTGGGTCGTAGCAACTCTTAGTTGTGGGTGAGATCATCTAAGGGAATCAAGTGTGCAGTATCCTGCTGGGATCAGAGGCATAGGGAGTACAATTGTACCTTGAATCACTGGGAGACTGATTGGGGTTCAACTACAGTCCACCAAAGTTAGATTGGAGTAGGCTAGTGTATGTAGCGGCTTAATACAGTGTGTGTTCGATCTGGACTAGGTCCCGGGGTTTTTCTGCATTTGCGGTTTCCTCGTTAACAAAATTTCTGGTGTCTGTGTTATTTCAGTTTCCGCGTTATATTGTTTTATCTTTATAATTGAAATAATATAGGTTGTGCGTTAGATCATCAATTAGAGTAATCCAACCTTTGGTTGTTGATTGTCATTGATTGATCCTTGGATATTGGTCTTTGGTACCATCCAAGTTATTCCTTGTGTTTGATTAAAGGCTCGCTGATTTCTATTAGCTCGAGTAAATCAAATAAGAGAGAGATATAAAATCGTTGATATACTTTTAATTAATTGAGTCTTGTTGATTCTCTTAAAAGTATATTCGAGTTTGTCCATACAGATTATTAAGCGAAATATTGGGTGGTGTTGTTAGACCCCCGCTTTTTCAATTGGTAACAGAACGGGCAAACACGTTTAAGACCTTACAAGTTTGTGTTTGTAGCGATCTGACTCTATGGACGATAAGTACATCTCTGATAACGCAACACCAGTTCAGAGCTACTCACGTGAGTCTCAAAGGTCGTAACTTTTGAGAAAACTAAAAGACTTGTCCAATGACTGAATCTGCTTTTGACTGGAAAAAATCTCTTGAGGAACAGTTGGATAATCTTTCGGATGATAGTGATTCAGAAGAAGGACAAAGTATTAATGAAGAAATTTCTTTATATATATAGTTGTTTGATCGTGCCTTGAAAGAAAAGAAGTCAACAACCTTCTTGAGTAAATACATGGGTCCTCTTTGTCAAGAAAACAAAAAGTTGAGAAACCTTTTTAAAGGATATGATGGTGGATATAAACTCTTACAATCTATCGTTAAAGATCGGGAAGAAGATGTACGCACAAAAAAATTTGAATGTGATAATATTTTTCGAAATCTCTTCGTGTTGAAAGAAAGACTTGCAGAAACTGAAGAAAGATATGACTCTCAACAAAAGCGTTTTAGCGACAAAGAGCGCAGTCTTCTGGCCAAAGAAAAATCCTTGGAGACTGAGCTTGCAGCTGCTCTTAACAAAGTAAAATCATTGGAAGAGAGTCTGAGTAGATTCAATTCAAGCTCTACAAAATTATCTTCTATGATTATAGCATGTAAAGAACACTGTGATACACGTGGTCTGGGCTATAAAGGAATATACGCTCCAAAAACTAGTAAGATCAACTTTGTTAAAGCTAGTGATAATTCTCCATGTAAAAAACCTTTGTCAGCTTGCAATGGTCCCAAAATTAAGAATTCTGCTCCTTTTTAACCTGCTCAAAAGAGAACGGTTAAAAATAATTCCTTTAACTGGTATTACTGCGGGAATAAAGGACACTCTGAGCGAAGATGTCGTTATTGGTTGAGGAATGAAAAGCTCCATAACATTCTTACTTGGAATTCTAAAGAAGTCATTAAACTAGTTTCACACATTGTTGGAAAAGGCATTTTAAACACTCAAGGAATGTACTGTGATAAGTCCTTTCTTAATTGTATGTTCAAAACAAAAAATTCCTACAATAGAAGAAGGAAGAGTGGCGAAAGGGTGACTGACCCTGCAAGAAGAAAAAGGCATAGGAGAAAGAAAGAAAAGTTGAGCTCCTCATCTCTCCCTGAAGAAAGTTGCAAATCCAAGAGTTTCGCTCCAGACTTCTTACATATCAACAATCGAGTCTCAGATCTAAAAATCAGTGTAAACAGACTCAAATGGAGCATCAAGAAAACATGGAAAACAGTTGACTCAGGTACTTCGAACCCTTTTTTTGATAAAACTTCTGAAGCTATAACAAGTAATGTCTCTCTAAATATCCTTGATAAAGGAAAAGAAGAAGTGAATATTGATGCTCATCTTAGTACACCATGACTGCATAAGGTTGCATCCTTCTTTTAACAACGAAGGATGCTCTTTGTTCTCAAGATGCTCATCTTGAGAAAGCTAGCAGGAGTGTATTAAGTTGTTGCTTAAAGTTTTTTTCTCTAGATCTTTCTTCATCCCTTCACTAAGTGTCTGCCGCTTGACAAAACTCTCTTGTACTTCTTTGCTTCTCCTTTTTCCTTGGTGTCACATGTGTTTTGACCGCAAGCACACGTACCAGACCCACACGAACTCCATGGTTCCTGGGGTTTTTGGAATACCTTATAAATATTGGGTTTCATAAGGTCAGAAGATTTTATTGAATTTTTTGTGCACAATGGATGGAAGCAACAAGATTGTTGAAGTCGAGCAAGGCAAAACCAGTGAGTTGATTGATGTCTCCATAACATGCTTTCATGCAGTTGATCATGAAAACAACCTACTGGTTCAGATGTCTTCACAACTGGTAGGAAATCTTCTTCAAGACTTTGAAGTAGTACGAGAACATCTCGGGATTGCAACAAGAAATCTTGTGTTTCTGAAAGATGAATTAAAGAAGGCAACCGATGAACTCGTCCATGTTCGATCTCTAGTTGTTGACTGATAGACACATTCTTGTGTTTGAATCGTCCTCAGTTTCTATATTGTTAGTGCTCATTTTTGTACTTATTATGGTGTTTAATGTGTGTGTAGGTATTTTTGGAAAATCGGCTCGAAAAGTTGTCTAAAGCACCCCGGAGGACACGTGTTATTCGGACACCCAATTTTGGATAAGGGGCAGCTCAATTACTAAGGGGCGCCTCATTTACTATTTTCACCCATAAGCGCCAGCTTCTATTTGCACCCCCATCTCTGTTAGGGGGCAGGTCATCTCCTACATTTCAAATTCTGGTTTTGGCGGGAAATGGTGCTCTTCGGGTGGCAGAATTAAGGTTCGTATTTTGGGGGTGTTTTAGAAGGACTCAATAGCTGAAACTTCCTGGGAAGTCTTGATTAATCTTAACAGGCGCTGTATGATCAATGGTTTCGACCATAATTGGCTATAATGGTAGAGTTGAAGAAAAACAGAATCTCAGGTTTATCTTCAAACGGAAAGCTCTTTTTCGAATTCCAAGGAGTTTGGGAGAGAATTAATCACTGAGTTTGGTTGCTTTGGGCCTGATTGGACCAAACATGGATGGTATGTTCGACAGTGTCGGTTAGAATTGGTTGCATCGTCGGAATGAAGAAAACAGCACACGGGAATATCAAGTTTCTTATACTGTCCCGTGTTTACATGAAGTTGGCGTGTGTTTGACTCAATCCAGCGTGTCCGTATATTCCATTCAGCGTGTTTGGAGTTTGACTGAAGCAAGTTAACGCGTGAAAAAAGAAATAACAGGAAATAATCCCGTGAAAAATATATGTTATTACTGCGGAGATATTTGGGAATTATGAGTGAAGATTCTTGTCATTGTGAAGTATAAAAAGGGTCTTGGGGAGTCAGAGAAGTTGGACGGAGAGTTTGGGAGAGTTTAGAGCAACAACATAGGTGATTGATCGAGTTGCAATGAATATCTTTCTGCTGCTGTTGTGGAGAGCACGAAGAACATAAGACCATTGAAGACTGTCGTTCATGCTACAGTAACAACGACAAGAGGCAAGGGTCATAGTGCAACAGTAACAGTGACAGTCTACCATTATCGTTATCTGTAACAGTTCGATTTCTAACAGAAATAAGTGTTACAAACCCATTTTAATCATCATTTTATCTTTTCATCATTTGTGAACACCATTTGAGCAATGAAATCTACTTTTGAGCGTGTTTCCATCAAGATGAGCTAAACCCAATCCTTGGGTCTATGGAGGAAGCCTTTGTTTAAGTAAAAGTAATACATTTCTATTTTTAATTAATTATAACAACTCTATTATGATTTTTGCATTGAACTAAAAATTGTTTATATGATTTTGATTAGTTAGGTGTATTTTCTCTTGATAGAACATGCTTGCTTTAGGGTTTTGATGTTCTATTCTTGGATTAACATCTATTCTTTTGAAAATCTACATGTCTAAGCAATACTATTAGAATAAATTTGAATGTTGAGTTGCATAATTATTATTTTATTAAATCACTAATGTCGGCCAATGGTGAAATCCTAGCCCCAGCCTCTCCATAATTTCCACAAACACTTTTTTATATTTGAGTTTGATATATTCTTATTTTTATTAAGTTTAAAAATCAAACCTTCACAAGTCTCAACGAAACTTTTACTACAACATCATTGAATATACCATCACTAACAAGGCTTAGTTTCTTTGGTTATTAAAAACTGAGGTTTAATTATTGTTTCCTAGTATGTCTTCTTTTTGGTTTAGTTGGAAGAATAACTAGTGCTTGAATAGCAATGATTGTGACTATACATAGCTATTATTTTCATCTTCTTGTTTTTATTTTAGGTTTATTGGTTTAAATTCTAAAAATATTTGGATGATGATGATTTGCAGTACTTAATCTTTATGATTTGTTATATTGCAATTTGTTACGGGATATTGGTGTTTACGTCCGTGAACTATGTTGTCCCATATTTTGTCAAAAGTAAAGTCGTTCGTGTTCCGTATTCACGTACTGGTAAAAGAATGAATGGACTTTTGACATATACAAAATTTAAGCCTATATTGTTTGATGGAAGATAGTTTAAAATCTTTTGTATTCAAGGATTACGTCTATTAAAAATCGTTATGCAAATAGTGATGGAAGATAGAATGAATCCTTGTGTATTCCACAATATTGATCTTTACTGATCCATATTTTATGTAATACTGTGAGGCTCCGTAATGTGTCTTATATTGAGAACGATACAACCAAGTTGATTAATTCTTTATTAGCTTTGTTGGTTGTTCCATAAGGTACTTTATGTTGAGCATTCTTGAACTAAATTAATCATCTTGCTTGGTTATTTAGTTATTGATCCATAAGTCTTTTTATGTCGAGTAAAACAAATGACAATTAAATTGATTACTTTGTAATTAGTTTGGTTGTGTATTCCAATTAGATTAATTATGGGTTCTCTTTTAATTAATCTAGTTGAGTATTTTCTTACTCCGTAAGATTCCTCTTATGTTGAGTATATGAACGACTATCCTATTCATTTTCTAATGGGTATGTTAGTCATATGCTCCGTAAGTTCTCTTATGTCGAGCATAATCAATTAAGTTGATCACTTTTGTGCTTAATTTGATTGCGTATTCCGATTAAATTAATCATGGGTTTACTTGTGATTAATTTGATTGAGTTTTTGGATATAGAAAATCATTCTCATGGTTTTTGGTATCCAATAAAAATCCTTCTTTTCTTTTGAAATTAAGATCGCTTTTGTTGTTCCCTTGGGAATGACATCAAATGGGGGAGATTTCTTTTGAACTTGTGCTTAATGGTCATATCTTGAGGGTTGTGCGGATGTGGAATTTTAAAGGGGTTATCTTATATCTTTAAACTCCTTGATGAATGCTATTAGCTTAGGCTATATGATTGCATCTAAATTAGATGGTATGCATTTATTTTAGTCATGAAATGTTTCTTTCAGAAATTTCATTATGATCCCTTTCTTGTACCTTTGCCAATTTTATTGACAAAAAGGCGTAGAATTAATATGTAGTTCACACTACAAATACATATATTTTTCGGATCATTGTGTAAAGGGGAGTGGTTTCCATGTGAGATGGAGTACTGACTAAGGGGGAGTGATACATATCACCATAGTATTATTGTTGAAGTTGTGATACAATTGGACTTTGACACTGTGTAATAATACTATGACACTGTATAACAATGATCGAGACCGATGCTTTCTCATTGTTATAGCTACGGATCTTCAACAACGGTGATGCTAAACTTACAACCTTTGGGATCATTGGAGTACTTGGAAGTGACGAAGATTTCGAGGAATGTTGAAGACTAGACATGTAGAATAGGAGCTACTAAAGTTTCTTTATCTTTTTTGTATTCCATATATATTTATAGTTTTGTCACTAAAATTGACAAAAGGGGAGATTGTTAGAGCATTTCTCGGTTGAACTCTCATGCGTTTCTATCTCAAGCATGTTTGTCAATGTTAGTGATCATAACTATAAGTATTGATTTCTAGTCTACTATAGCTCAGTCTCGGACTAGGATAGAAAGTGTAGTTGAGCTCAAGGACTTCATGGAGATTCATCATACAAGAAGAAGAACTACTCAAGGAACCGGTGGAACTTCTCGACAAAAAGGTATGTGAATACTTGAACTTATCTGTCACTCAAAAGTCTGTCTACTTTATCTCCTACTTCTTGAGACAAAAGGTCGTATGCTATATATAGACTTAGATTATACATATTTGGTATTACGAGACGATTATACCTCGCCTATCTATATCTCGAAATATATGTTGGTAAGTGTTTCGCTTCGACCATGTTTATCTTTACCTAGTGACGAAAGTCATGATTTCAATCACTTTGAAAATTGCTTTGACGAGAAATGGTGTAACAACTATATAACGTCCTCTAAGAATGTTTCAATGGTTTCAATGAGAGTTTTGATTACATGACCAATGATGGACATAAATATTGTTGTGGAAACACATATGTGCATAAGTCTTATCCCTTGAACCAAAGTTTGCGAACTTTGTTGATCAAGAGAAACCGGAAGAATGGCTTGTTGCCAAGTCCGCGAACTTAGTCCGCGAACTGCCGAACTTATCACCTCTAGAAATTCTGCTGGAGTTGACAAACTAGTTGCGTGAGTACCAGTCCGCGAACCCAGTCCGCGATCCGGCGGAAAGTCTTTGCCGAGATTTTCTGCTGGAGTTTGTAAACTCTGCCCGGTTGCTTAAGTCCGCGAACCTAGTGTGCGAACTTAAGAAGGTTATATATCTGAAGATGATTTCTGAACTTAAACTTATAAAGACTAAGGAATGCAATTTGCAAACCGTGGCTACAAATTTCATGAACCGATTTCAGTGAATCAAATCATCTTTGCTTCAATTGTGTCTTGTGTAGTACATAAGATTTCCTTGCAATTGAACAACTCTCTAACTAGTTCATTTGTGTCATTTGAACTAGTTATGGTGAATAAGAATATGGTTGGTATGCAATGCTCATATGGCTAACCTTTTGGTTAACTATTGTTGAACCAACGATGCACACGTTTGGGTACGGTAAACGAACCTAGAAGCGTGAAGTTCATTTGTGTATAACAAGCTAATTTTTCGATCTAACGGTTGAGAAATATTAGCTTTAATCTAAATCAGGTTTTCATCTAACGGTGGATATTGTTTGCTTTGTGACCATGGCGAAACCCTGATTTGAAAGACTATATAAGGGGACATATAGCAACTCTGCAAAACTAAACCCCACACCTCACGTGTGATACTAGTTTGCGTGCTAGAGTCGTTTCTCCTTTAACCTTTGGTTTTCTTCTTCTAAAACTAGGTTAAAGACTTATTGACTTCATTGGGATTGTGAAGCCAGACCGATACTACTTTTATCGTAGTTGTATGATCTGATCTTTCATCTTCTATCGTACGAGTACAATCAGAGTGATTGGATTAGGTTTGATATCTCCTATGGGCAAGATATAAAAAATAGTCACAAACATCTTCGTCTCATTGTTTGTGATTCCGCAACATCTTGTTTCGCTACCATACGATTAAGATTGTTGTAAGGTGATTGATTTATCTAGGTTGTTCTTAGGGAATATAAGATTGGATTATCAATTGGTTCCTGTTCACCTTGATTATTATCAAAAGGAGGAACATAAACTTTAGGGTTTTTTTGTGGGAGACAGATTGATCCTTTGATAGACTTGTCTGTGTGAGACAGATTTATTTATTGTCAAATCCTGCGATTTTGGGTCGTAGCAACTCTTAGTTGTGGGTGAGATCAGCTAAGGGAATCAAGTGTGCAGTATCCTGCTGGGATCAGAGGCATAGGGAGTACAACTGTACCTTGAATCACTGGGAGACTGATTGGGGTTCAACTACAATCCACCGAAGTTAGCTTGGATTAGGCTAGTGTATGTAGCGGCTTAATACAGTGTGTGTTCGATCTGGACTAGGTCCCGGGGTTTTTCTGCATTTGCGGTTTCCTCGTTAACAAAATTTCTGGTGTCTGTGTTATTTCAGTTTCCGCGTTATATTGTTTTATCTTTATAATTGAAATAATATAGGTTGTGCGTTAGATCATCAATTAGAGTAATCCAACCTTTGGTTGTTGATTGTCATTGATTGATCCTTGGATATTGGTCTTTGGTACCATCCAAGTTATTCCTTGTGTTTGATTAAAGGCTCGCTGATTTCTATTAGCTCGAGTAAATCAAAACAAGAGAGAGATATAAACTCATTGATATACTTTTAATTGATTGAGTCTTGTTGATTCTCTTAAAAGTATATTCGAGTTTGTCCATACAGATTATTAAGCGAAATATTGGGTGGTGTTGTTAGACCCCTGCTTTTTCAATTGGTAACAAAATGGGCAAACACGTTTAAGACCTTATAAGTCTGTGTTTGTAGCGATCTGACTCTATGGACGATAAGTACATCTCTGATAACGCAACACCAGTTCAGAGCTACTCACGTGAGTCTCAAAGGGTTGAAACTTCTGAGAAAAACTAAAAGACTTTTCCATTGACTGAATCTGCTTTTGACTGGAAAAAATCTCTCGAGGAACAGTTGGATGATCTTTCGGATGATAGTGATTCAGAAGAAGGACAAAGTATTAATGAGGAAGTTTCTCAATATAACAAGTTGTTTGATCGTTCCTTGAAAGAAAAGAAGTCAACAACCTTCTTGAGTAAATACATGGGTTCTCTTTGTCAAGAAAACAGAAAGTTGAGAAAACTTTTTAAAGGATATGATGGTGGATATAAACTCTTACAATCTATCGTTAAAGATCGGGAAGAAGATGTACGCACAAAAAAATTTAAATGTGATAATATTTTTCGAAATCTCTTCGTGTTGAAAGAAAGACTTGCAGAAACTGAAGCAAGATATGACTCTCAACAAAAGCGTTTTAGCGACAAAGAGCGCAATCTTCTCGCCAAAGAAAAATCCTTGGAGACTGAGCTTGCAGCTGCTCTTAACAAAGTAAAATCATTGGAAGAGAGTCTGAGTAGATTCAATTCTAGCTCTGCAAAATTATCTTCTATGATTATAGCATGTAAAGAACACTGTGATACACGTGATCTGGGCTATAAAGGAATATACGCTCCAAAAACTAGTAAGATCAACTTTGTTAAAGCTAGTGATAAATCTCCATGTAAAAAACCTTTGGAAGCTTGCAATGGTCCCAAAAACAAGAATTCTGCTCCTTGTAAACCTGCTCAAAAGAGAACGGTTAAAAATAATTCCTTTAACTGCTATTACTGCGGGAATACAGGACACTCTGAGCGAAGATGTCGTTATCGGTTGAGGAATGAAAAGCTTCATAACATTCTTACTTGGATGTCTAAAGAAGTCATTAAACCGGTTTCACACATTGTTGGAAAAGGCATTTTAAACACTCAAGGAATGTAATGTGATAAGTCCTTTCTTAATTGTATGTTCAAAACAAAAAATGCCTACAATAGAAGAAGGAATAGTGGCGAAAGGGTGACTGACCCTGCAAGAAGAAAAAGGCATAAGAGAAAGAAAGAAATGTTGAGATCCTCATCTCTCCCTGAAGAAAGCTGAAATCCAAGACTTCCGCTCCAGACTTCTTACATATCAGCAACCGAGTCTCAGATCTAAAAATCAGTGTAAACAGACTCAAACGGAGCATCAAGAAAACATGGAAAACAGTTGAATCAGGTACGTCTAACCCTTTTCTTGATAAAACTTCTTCAACTATGACAAGTAATGTCTCTCTAAATATCCTCGATAAAGGAAAAGAATAAGTGAATATTGATGCTCATCTTAGTACACCATGACTGCATAAGGTTGCATCCTTCTTTTAACAAAGAAGGATACTCTTTGTTCTCAAGATGCTCATCTTGAGAAAGCTAGCAGGAGTGTTAAGTTATTGCTTAAAGTTTTTTTCTCTAGATATTTCTTCATTCCTCCACTAAGTGTCTGCTGCTTGACAACACTCTCTTGTACTTCTTTTCTTCTCCATTTTCCTTGGAGTCACATGCGTTTTGACCGCAAGCACACGTACCAGACCCACACGAACTCCATGGTTCCTAGGGTTTTTGGCATACCTTATAAATATTGGGTTTCATAAGGTCAGAAGATTCTTTTGAATTTTTTGTGCACAATGGATGGAAGCAACAAGATTGTTGAATTCGAGCAGGGCAAAACCAGTGAGTTGATTGATGTCTCCATAACATGCTTTCATGCAGTTGATCAGGAAAACAACTTACCGGTTCAGATGTCTTCACAACTGGTAGGAAATCTTCTTCAATACTTTGAAGTAGTACGAGAACATCTCGGGATTGCAACAAGAAATCTTGTGTTTCTGAAAGATGAACTAAAGAAGGCAACCGATGAACTCGTCCATGTTCGATATCTAGTTTCTGACTGATAGACACATTTTTGTGTCTGAATCGTCCTCAGTTTCTATATTGTTAGCGCTCATTTTTGTACTTATTATGGTGTTTTATGTGTGTGTAGGTATTTTTGGTGAATAAGCATTTTGTTGCGGTGGATAATAGGGGAAGATGAAGAACATAGAAAGAAGGAATTTCCATTTATAAGAGAGTTCTCTGGTTACATGGGTACAATATACTTTATATACATACAAAAGGGGAAACCCAAAAGACTTCCGTTTTGGACCGCACATATATGGGCATGGGCCTTTTAACACTCCCCCTTGTGCAGTTCAACAATGGAACTCCAGATGTAGTGCTTCACATATAGTGCTTCGAATGTAGGTCTTCGATTGTAGTTGTCTCCTTGATGACTTGTGCCGAAATCAATTTCCTTACTAAAACTTTAACAAGGAAAAACCCAGTGGAACAAAACCTTGTACAACTCTTCACATGTTTTCTCGTACTGTACATGTAGTTCATCACATGCAATACGATCTTCAAAGATCGACGAGTCTAAGTTAATTGCCTCGTTAAAACTTTGTCAGGAAAACCCAGAGGGACAAAACCTTAACTAAAGAAAAAGAGTACAATAGTAAGAAAACTTATAACATAGTTGAACTTCAATATGTTGTCTCATTAAAACCTTGACAAGGAAAAAGAGTACAACGTGAAAGATGCAAGTAAAGGTAATCTGTTGCAGATGATCATTTTGCTCCGTAGAAGTTGACTAGTTGCTTCACAACTTCTAAGGCATAAAATTATCGTGGGAAAGACAATGGCCTTATATGGGAAATTACATTCCCGGTGTTTTTTGTTGTGTCATTAAAAACCTTGCCGAGCAACAAAACCCTGTGGGAAAAAGTAACCTCGGTGAAGGAAAATAGTTCAACACACCATTAGATGTTCCCCCTGATTTCAGAAAATTTTCGTTAGTCTAATGCAGTCAAAAGGAGTTTATCACACTTTACTTTGGTGACTTGCACGTTTATAAAACCCTGTTGTTGATTCCGGAAGTAATGTTGCTTAACAGACTATCGCATTTCATTTCTTTGATTCAAATATTTTCAGTAATATTAACACGATCTTTATGTCTTCAACGTTCAACATAATTGGTGTTTTTAGTGTTGTCTCGCTAAAAACCTTGTCGAGTAACAAAACCCTTTTGGAAAAAATATTCTCGATCGAAGGGAAAAAGAGTACAATACAACTTCAATTTCGAAGTAAAATATGTAGACATCATATCCTTTGATCCTCCCCCTGATGTCGGCATCTCCCCCTGATTACTTT
This sequence comes from Papaver somniferum, assembly GCF_003573695.1. Taxonomy (NCBI): domain Eukaryota; kingdom Viridiplantae; phylum Streptophyta; class Magnoliopsida; order Ranunculales; family Papaveraceae; genus Papaver; species Papaver somniferum. The sequence continues at coordinate 59,938,538 of NC_039365.1, forward strand.
CAGAGTTGTTCCATACAGTTCCTTTAGTCATGTATTTTTCGAAACTGAATATTGTTAATGGCTTAGAAAATAATCTACCATATCTCCCTCTGATTACTTTCGTTGGAGAATAGATTATTGTTCCTTCATAATCAACAACTTTTGGATTGCACTTTCATTAGCATTCCTTTTAATGTTGTTGTAGGGATAATACAAATTTATGTCAATGGTTACTTTTAAGGAGATGATTACATTCACTATACCATTCCAATGACGTTGCGTTGGCGTTGATCTATATCTAGCTAACAAATTCCCTGAGGATGTAAAATTTAATCGAGTACATTGTTATACTAAGTAAAAAAATGCGCCTATTGTACTTAGATATGGGAATTTCATCTCCCAGTTAACACATATTCGTCATCTCTCTTTAGACGAAATGGTCACTTACTTACATTTGAATCTCGAGTAATCATGGGAGTGCTATCAGGATGCATGTCTTTGTTAAATTTCCTGACAACTTTAGACATATGCAAACTGGTGGAATAATATCCCACAAGCTCATTACTCGGTCGAGCTTTCCCTAGATTTTTTATCTCAAATTCGGATTTTAAATAGCTCTTAAGGTCTCTTATTACATCAAGAGTACCCATCATGTCTGTATCGTCGACATAAATAGCTACAATTCCAAATTAGGAACTTTCTTGTGAATATGCAAGAAAAAATAACTTACTTGTCTATCCCCTCCAAATCAAATAGCCACTTAGACGGGTATACCACATCCGCCTGATTTCATGAATCTATAAGTGGGTGTTCTATCTAATTGTAAAGGCACTATGTGGTTTAGAGTTACTTGATTTGGGAAACAAAAGTCTATCAAGTACTTTTTTAAAATATCTTCTATCTCTTGATTCTTTCAGAGATACGTAACAACCACATACATATGCTGCATTTCAAGTCCTTTTGAAATTACCAAGCTAACTAAGTAGCGGAACTCTATAACGTTCATTACAAGAGAACAATTCCAAGGATTTGTGAGAAACCTCGCGCCACAAGTCGAGTCTTTGTACTTTAAGACTACTTTCTTCTCATTATGCTTTATGACAAATTAATTATGTATGTCCAATAGGCTTTACACTTGGTTGGTTAGCACTACCACGCCAAATACCCATATATTTGCCAAAAAACTAAGTTCTACCTGGATTGTGTAGGCCAAATATGATATTTATTTGAAATTAATCAAAATAAAGCATGGTTCGATCTCATTGTGCTATACTTCTTGAGCACCTAATTATGGATTACATCATCACTGTGCACGCATGATCCTTCCATTGACTCATGTGCATTCTCATAATCCGTCAGGATTTCATTGTTCTCTAGAATCATTTAAAACTTTGTAGCGTTCTCCAGTTTGATTCATGGACATATTCAAAGACAATCTTATGAGATGATTTTTGATGATATAAATAAGTTGTGCCTTACTCACCTACTTCCTTTCTAGGTTAGGATTGATCGAACCAAGTGGTCTCTCCAACTTCCTTTATGGAGCCACGGCCTCAACCACACTTCCACTGAGTGCAGTTGCAACAATGGTGTATATCCCATATTGAGGATTTGTAACTTTGCAGGTACGTTTGCAGCTGATATGTGTGATCTCATCACTTTAGCAACATCAGTGTACATTCTGAAAATTGAATATTTTTTATCACTTCACATTTACATTTGTGGAGTACAAGAATCAATATGAGACGCAGTGGGAACACACCACGACAATTCATGTCGTTCCCTTAGAAAATACATTTTCTCATCTCCCCCTAACGACGGGAAGACTGTCTCATTAAAGTGATAACCCGCAAATCTAGCGGTAAGAGATCTCCTGCAAAAAGTTTTAAAATGCGGATAATTGTTGGGAACTCATTTCCAACATAACTACTTAACAGTTTTGAAGACCCATCATAGTACGATGTGGAGTCGTAATGGCACATATATAGTGCAACCAAAAATGCGTAAGATCACGAATGTCAGGCTTAAATCCAGTTACCAACTGGTACGCAGAAAAGGTTGACTAATATTGGGTTCTAAAAACGAATTAAGTAAGATGCGTGTAATACTGTATATCCCCAAAGCAATAAAAGATAGGTTGGTACGCATAACCTAGTCCTTAGGCACCATCTGTAACCTTTGATGGTAGCCTCTGCGAGACCATTGGGTATAAGATGGTCTATATTGATCCTATTAAACATGCAATATTCATCAAGTCCTTTCGATGTAAATTCTCTAGCATTAATAAGGGTGGTGAGCCTTTGCACTTAGTATTGTGTAATATGTGCTAGAAGTTTTTAAACGCAAATTTCTTGGAAACTATAACTAGTCCAAAATGTCAAAACATTCACCAGAACCATAAGTCACTTTAATGGTCCGCATTCTACATGAATATTTTTCTAAATTTCACCTTGTTATCTTTGTAAGATGGATTGTTTACCGTTTGCATCTTAGGATGGTCTCGATCCTATTTTACTGAAGACTTTGTAAAATGAGTGATATGCTCTCTTACCTAAAAGCATGATAGGAGGGAGGAGGGGTTGTGCATCTAGTACTTTAGAAAACACTTATTGAGAGATATGTCGTTACTTCGCATTTGGTCAATCTTTTTCCCGTTGTCTCGTCCACTCAAACACAGCGATGCACTATGATTCCCTTCAAAACGAAACATCATGTCACAACCAAAGTTCCTTTATGGTTATGTCAAAGTCTACATGAGTCAATTTCCAACATTTCATCGTCGGAATCAATATGGATTCAATAATCCAAATTAGTAATATAGTGATTTTACATTTCATTAAATTGACTCACTAGTCTCTCTGAAGTATGCTTCCTTCCAAATATTTTAGTGACTATAAAAGATGCAATCATTAAATTGACTCACAGTCATGATTCACATGATATCCATTTGGATGGGTTTCTTTGGAATTTAAACAAGGTGTGATTATCTCTCGGTACATATACAGATTTTGTGACTTTTTTGCTTAATCTTGAAAACAATTTTTTTAGTATCGTTGTGCTCGATGATCCAATCCTCGTAGTTACATTATAAGGAAATAGTTCAACAACTAATTTAAATTCCTTAATCTAGTGGAAGAAAAACAACTATGAGTTAGACATTTGGGTCTTGTGAGTTTTAATAAGTGTAGCCTTATTACGTAATAAAAGTTGGATTCAACTCAAGTACTTTAGACTGAATATATATTACGTTTCACCCAATATATCTCTAGTGCTTTAGAGAATTTGTGTCTCGCGTTTTCATTCCATAGATGCAGATATTGGATCTAGTTCAATTGAATAAGATAGTTAATTGGCCCGACAAAGTTTTTGTTGCCATTAAAGTTGAAGTGAAAATTGGGTGCTACTATGATACACACATTACATTGTATATAACAACACCTATGACCAGGTGCATTTCCAACTCTTTCATTTATGATGGGAGCTAGAATTACATCTTAGCTTCATCCCATATTCAGCCGATACCTGTACTTTGGTGTCATTACTACTGGGAAAAAAATACATCTTTGTCATTATACATGTGTCCCTTTTCACATGCTTTATATGAGTCATTACGTCTAACCCTTATTACTTCGAGGTTCTTTCCATTTTCAATTTTGCTACATTTAACTTAATTTGAGAAATTTCTTTATCTCAATAGGCCAAGAGAATCTCACTACACATGTCAGCCACTTACTTTAGGTTGAATTTATTACTAAAGATAATTCTCTAATTTTCATACTTCAACATATACTGGTTCGTTAGTATCGTGGATGAGGTAGAGAAATGGAAATTTTCTGACTCATATCATCTTTTGTGAGTTCTTCCACAAAATTTGGAGTACATGTGATTTTTATTTGCAACGTATCTTTTGAAAATTCCGACTCTTAATAGTCGAGTCAGTGGATTGCATCCCACGAAATATTTCAAATTTGGGAAGAAAATATCAAGTACACAATAATGTTGCTAAAGTACTTCTAAACCCCAAATAAATACATTGGAATTGTGTTGGTACAACCAATTAAACAAAATACACCATTCAACTATAGCCAACATCATATTCAAGAGAATAAAATAACACTAACTCTTAATGGTCGAGATAAACAGTGATAATTTAAATTGACCGTTTATATAATGTGGACTTATCTTAAGGAAAGAATAAATAAAACTAGGCATATTCTAAAAATAAATAAATAAGCCTAGCAAGTACTCAATGTAAAAACCCACATTATAACATTATAGTTACATACCTCTAGTTTTGGTTCCCACTGTACATAGACAGAGCCGGAACATCCTTGGACGCGCATGGCCAGTAAACCAAGAACAGGCTGGAACGGAGCAGGATGGAACCGAACTGACTGGATGGGTCGGATTTGAACGGGTCGTCCGATTCGGATCGGAATGGATCGGCCGAATCGGATCGAAACAGATCGGACGGGTCGGACTTCTCTGGGAGACGGACATGTCTTCTTTTCTTCCTCTTTTCGGAGAGATTTTGTAAATTTCCCAGGTTCCCATTCCAATGGCGTATTTTGACATACCAAATCGCAAAAATAAAAACACATCCAAATACGTTATAAGATGATTACATCCATATAGTTTGTATAGGACAAATCAATGCATCCGCGATACAATCAAATCAAAACATGGACCGCCTAACCGATGAAATTAGGTATTTCAATCATCCATGTATACATCATGATTCACATGACATGTACAATCCTTAATGGACGAAGTAACATTTATACATTAAGCATATTATAATATTAAATAATACTAAGCAATAGCATATTCAGGAACAAACAGAAAAAAACAATAACATTTTGATCTAAACCTAAAAATAAGACTTTTATATGAAAAGGATAGGTCGCAATCAAATATTATTATTCAACCAATCATACGAAAACATGGATATACTAGATAACATGTGCTAACAAGAGGCATATATTTAAATAAAATGAGATTTTCTTAGATATTACCTGTAAGATCCGGTTAAGAAAAAAAAAAGGTTAGAGAATCGTGATTGATAACGTGTTGCGGTGGATAATAGGGGAAGATGAAGAACATAGAAAGAAGGATTTTCCATTGATAAGAGAGTTCTCTGGTTACATGGGTACAATATACTTTATATACATCGAAAAGGGGAAACCCAAAAGACTTCCGTTTTGGACCGCACATCTATGGGCATGGGCCCTTTAAAACATTTTTGGAAAAATCGGCTCGAAAAATTGTCTAAAGCACCCGGAGGACACGTGTTATTCGGACACCCAGTTTTGGATAAGGGGCAGCTCAATTACTAAGGGGCGCCTCATTTACTATTTGCACCCATAGGCGCTAGCTTATATTTGCACCCCCATCTCTGTTAAGGGGCAGATCATCTCCTACATTTCAAATTCTGGTTTTGGCGGGAAATGGTGCTCTTCGGGTGGCAGAATTAGGGTTCGTATTTTGGGGGTATTTTAGAAGGACCCAATGGCTGAAACATCATGGGACGTCTTGATTAAGCTTAACAGGCGCTGTATGATCAATGGTTTCGACCAGAATTGGCTATAATGGTAGAGTTGAAGAAAAACAGAATCTCGGGTTTATCTTCAAACGGAAAGCTCTGTATCGAATTCCGAGGAGTTTGAGCGAGAATCAATTACTTGGTTTGGTTGCTTTGGGCCTGTTTGGACCAAACATGGATGGTATGTTCGACATTTTCGGTTAGAATTGGTTGCATCATCGGAATGAAGAAAACAACACACGGGAATATCAAGTTTCTTATACTGTCCCGTGTTTACATGAAGTTTACGTGTGTTTGACTAAATCCAGCGTGTCCGTATATTGCATTCAGCGTGTTTGGAGTTTGAATAAGGGGGACTGATACATATCACCATAGTATTATTGTTGAAGTTGTGATACAATTGGACTTTGACACTATGTAATAATACTATGACACTGTATAAAAATGATCGAGACCGATGCTTTCTCATTGTTATAGCTACGGATCTTCAATAACGCTGATGCTAAACTTACAACCTTTGGGATCATTGGATTACTTGGAAGTGACGAAGATTTCGAGGAATGTTGAAGATTAGACATGTGGAATAGGAGCTACTAAAGTTTCTTTATCTTTTTTGTATTCCATATGTATTTATAGTTTTGTCACTAAAATTGACAAAGGGGGAGATTGTTAGAGCATTGCTCGGTCGAACTCGCATGCGTTGCTATCTCAAGCATTTTTGTCAATGTTAGTGATCAAAAGTATAAGTCTTGATTTCTAGTCTACTATAGCTAAGTCTCGGACTATGACAGAAAGTGTAGTTGAGCTCAAGGACTTCATTGCGATTCATCATACAAGAAGAAGAAATACTCAAGGAACCGGTGGAACTTCTCGACAAAAAGTTATGTGAAGACTTGAACTTATCTGTCACTCAAAAGTCTATCTACTCTATCTCTTACTTCTTGATACAAAAAGTTGTATGCTATATATAGACTTAGATTATACACGTTTGGTATTTCGAGCCGAGTATACCTCGCCTATCTATCTCAAAATATGTGTTGGTAAGCGTTTCGCTTCGACCATGTTTATCTTTACCTAGTGACGAAAGTCATGATATGTTTCAATCACTTTGAAAATTGCTTTGACGAGAAATGGTATAACAACTATATAACGTCCTCTAAGAATGTTTCAATGGTTGGAATGAGAGTTTAGATTACATAACCAATGATGGACATAAGTATTATTGTGGAAACACATATGTGCATAAGTCCTATCCCTTGAACCAAAGTTTGCGAACTTTTTTGATCAAGAGAAACCGGACCGAACTTCTCATCTCGAGAAATTATGCTGGAGTTGACAAACTATTTGCGTGAGTACCAGTCCGCGAACCGGCGGAAAGACTTTACCGAGATTTTCTGCTGGAGTTTGTAAACTATTCCCGGTTGCTTAAGTTCGCGAACCTAGTGTGCAAACTTAAGAAGGTTATGTATCTGAAGATGAATTCTGAACTTAAATTTATGAAGACCAAGGAATGCAATTTGCAAACTGTGGCTATAAAGTTCATGAACCGATTGAAGTGAATCAAATCATCTTTTCTTCAATTGTGTCTTGTGTAGTACATAAGATTTCCTTACAATTGAACAACTCTCTAACTAGTTCATTTGAGTCATTTGAACTAGTTATGGTGAAGAAGAATATGGTTGGTATGAAATGCTCATATGGCTAACCTTTTGGTTAACTATTGTTGAACCAACAATGCACACGTTTGGGTACGGTTAACAAACCTAAAAGCGTGCAGTTCATTTGTGTATAACAAGCTAAGTTTTCGATCTAACGGTTGGAAGATATTAGCTTGAATCTAAATCAGGTTTTCATCTAACGTTGGATATTGTTTTCTTTGTGACCAAGGCGAAACCCTGATTTGAAAGACTATATAAGGGGACATCTAGCAACTCTGCAAAAATAATCCCCACACCTCACGTGTGATACTAGTTTGCGTGCTAGAGTCGTTTCTCCTTTACCTTTGGTTTTCTTCTTCTAAAACCAGGTTCACGACTTAAAGACTTCATTCGGATTGTGAAGCCAGATCGATACTACTTTTATCGTAGTTGTGTGATCTGATCTTGCATCTTCTATCGTACGAGTACAATCAGATTGATTGGCTTGAGTTTGATATCTCCGATAGGTAAGATATTAAAAGTAGTCACAAACATCTTCGTCTCACTGTTTGTGATTCCGCAACATCTTGTTTCGCTACTATACGATTAAGATTGTTGTAAGGTGATTGATTCATCTAGGCTGTTCTTCGGGAATATAAGACCGGATTATCAATTGGTTCCTGTTCACCTTGATTATTATCAAAAGACGGAACAAAAACTTTAGGGTTTTTCTGTGGGAGACAGATTCTTCCTTTGATAGACTTGTCTGTGTGAGACAGATTTGTTTATTGTCAAAGCCTGCGATTTTGGGTAGTAGCAACTCTTAGTTGTGGGTGAGATCAACTAAGGGAATCAAGTGCGCAGTATCCAGCTGGGATCAGAGGCGTAGGGAGTACAACTGTACCTTGGATCAGTGGGAGACTGATTGAGGTTCAACTATAGTCCAATCCAAAGTTAGCTTGGAGTAGGTTAGTGTATGTAGTGGCTTAATACAATGTGTGTTCAATCTGGACTAGGTCCCGGGGTTTTTCTGCATACGCGGTTTCCTCGTTAACAAAATTTCTGGTGTCTGTGTTATTTTAGTGTCCGCATCATATTTTTTTATCTTTATAATTGAAATAATACATGTAGTGCATTACATCATAAATTAGAGTAATCCGACCTTTGGTTGTTGATTGTCATTGCTTGATCCTTGGATATTGGTCTTTGGTACCATCCAAGTTATTCCTTGTGTTTGATTAAAGGCTCGCTGATTTCTATTAGCTCGAGTAAATCAAAACAAGAGAGAGATATAACCTCGTTGATATACTTTGAATTGATTGAGTCTTGTTGATTCTCTTAAAAGTATATTCGAGTTTGTCCATACAGATTGCTAAGCGAAATATTGGATGGTGTTGTTAGACCCCCGCTTTTTCGATTGGTATCAGAGCAGGAAAACACGTTTAAGACCTTACAAGTCTGTGTTTAAGACCTTACAAGTCTGTGTTTGTAGCGATCTGACTCTATGAATGATAAGTACATCTATGATAACGCAATAGCAGTTCAGAGCTACTCACGTGAGTCTCAAAGGGTTGAAACTTCTGAGAAAAACTCAAAGACTTGTCCATTGAGTGAATCTTCTTTCGACTAGAAAAAATCTCTTGAGGGAAAGTTGGACGATCTTTTAGATGATAGTGATTCAGAAGAAGGACAAAGTATTGATGAGGAAGTTTCTCAATATATCAGGTTGTTTGATCGTGCCTTGAAAGAAAAGAAGTCAACAACCCGCTTGAGTAAATACATGGGTCCTCTTCGTCAAGAAAATAGAAAGTTGAGAAAACTCTTTAAAGGATATGATGGTGAATATGAACTCTTACAATCTATCGTTAAAGATCGGGAAGAAGATGTACGCACAAAAAAAATATGAATGTGATAATCTTTTTCGAAATATCTTCGTGTTGAAAGAAAGACTTGCAGAAACTGAAGCAAGATATGACTCTCAACAAAAGCGTTTTAGCGACAAAGAGCACAGTCTTCTCGCCAAAGAAAAATCCTTGGAGACTGAGCTTGCAGCTGCTCTTAACAAAGTAAAATGATTGGAAGAGAGTCTGAGTAGATTCAATTCTAGCTCTACAAAATTATCTTCTATGATTTGAGCATGTAAAGAACACCGTGATATACGTTGTCTGGGCTATAAAGGAATAGACGCTCCAAAAACTAGTAAGATCAACTTTGTTAAAGCTAGTGATAATTCTCCATGTAAATACTCAAGGAATGTACTGTGATAAGTCCTTTCTTAATTGTGTGTTCAAAACAAAAAATGCCTACAATAGAAGAAGGAAGAGTGGCGAAAGGGTGACTGACCCTGCAAGAAGAAAAAGGCATAGGAGAAAGAAAGAAAAGTTGAGCTCCTAATCTCTCCCTGAAGAAAGCTGCAAATCCAAGACTTCCACTCCAGACTTCTTACATATCAACAATCGAGTCTCAGATCTAAAAATCAGTGTAAGCAGACTCAAATGGAGCATCAAGAAAACATGGAAAACAGTTGACTCAGGTATTTCTAACCCTTTTCTTGATAAAACTTCTTCAGCTATGACAAGTAATGTCTCTCTAAATATCCTTGATAAAGGAAAAAAAGAAGTGAATATTGATGCTCATCTTAGTACACCATGACTGCATAAGGTTGCATCCTTCTTTTAACAAAGAAGGATGCTCTTTGTTCTCAAGATGCTCATCTTGAGAAAGCTAGCAGGAGTGTATTAAGTTGTTGCTTAAAGTTTTTTTCTCTAGATCTTTCTTCATTCCTTCACTAAGTGTCTGCCGCTTGACAACACTCTCTTGTACTTCTTTGCTTCTCCATTTTCCTTGGTGTCACACGTGTTTTGACCGCAAGCACACGTACCAGACCCACACAAACTCCATGGTTCCTAGGGTTTTTGGAATACCTTATAAATATTGGGTTTCATAAGGTCAGAAGATTCTATTGAATTTTTTGTTCACAATGGATGGAAGCAACAAGATTGTTGAAGTCGAGCAGCGCAAAACCAGTGAGTTGATTGATGTCTCCATAACATGCTTTCATGCAGTTGATCATGAAAACAACCTACCGGTTCAGATGACTTCACAACTGGTAGGGAATCTTCTTCAAAACTTTGAAGTAGTACAAGAACATCTCGGGATTGCAACAAGAAATCTTGTGTTTCTGAAAGATGAACTAAAGAATGCAACCGATGAACTCGTCCATGTTCGATCTCTAGTTTCTGACAAGGCTTAGTTTCTTTGGTTATTAAAAACTGAGGTTTAATTATTGTTGTCTAGTATGTCTTTTTTTTGGTTTAGTTGGAAGAATAACTAGTGCTTGAATAGCAATGATTGTGACTACACATAGCTATTATTTTAATCTTCTTGTTTTTATTTTAGGTTTATTGGTTTAAATTCTAAAAATATTTGGAGGATGATGATTTGCAGTACTTAATCTTTATGATTTGTTATATTGCAATTTGTTATGGGATATTGGTGTTTACGTCCGTGAACTATGTTGTCCCATATTTTGTCAAAAGTAAAATCGTTCTTGTTCCGTATTCACGTACTAGTAAAAGAATGAATGGACTTTTGACATATACAAAAGTTAAGCCTATATTGTCAATTCTTTGATGGAAGATAGGTTAAAATATTTTGTGTTCAAGGATTATGTCTATTAAAAATCGTTATGCAAATAGTGATGGAAGATAGAATGAGTCCTTGTGTATTCCACAATATTCGTCTTCACTGATCCATATTTTATGTAATACTGTGAGGCTCCGCAATGTGTCTTATGTTGAGCACGATACAACCAAGTTGATTAATCTTTGATTAGCTTTTGGTTGTTCCATAAGGTACTCTATGTTGAGCATTCTTGAACTAAATTAATCATCTTGCTTGGTTATTTAGTTATTGCTCCATAAGTCTTTTTATGTCGAGCAAAACAAATGAAAATTAAATTGATTACTTTGTAATTTGTTTGGTTGTGTATTCCAATTATATTAATTATGGGTTCTCTTGTAACTAATCTAGTTGAGTATTTTCTTACTCCGTAAGATTCATCTTATGTTGAGTATATGAACGACTATCCTATTCATTTTCTAATGGGTATGTTAGTCATATGCTCAGTAAGTTCTCTTATGTCGATCATAATCAATTAAGTTGATCACTTTTGTGTTTAATTTGATTGCGTATTCCAATTAAATTAATCATGGGTTTACTTGTGATTAATTTGATTGAGTTTTTGGATATAAAAAATCATTCTCATGGTTTTTGGTGTCCAATAAAAATCCTTCTTTTCTTTTGAAATTAAGGTCGCTCTTGTTGTTCCCTTGGGAATGACATCAAATAGGGGAGAGTTCTTTTGAACTTGTATTTAATGGTCATATCTTAAGGGGTGTGCGGCTGTGGAATTTTAAAGGGGTTATCTTGTATCTTTAAACTCCTCGATGAATTCTATTAGCTTCGGCTATATGATTGCATCTAAATTAGATGGTATGTATTTTCTTTTAGTTATGAAATGTTTCTTTCAGAAATTTCATTATGATCCCGTTCTTGTACCTTTGCCAGTTTTATTGACAAAAAGGGGGAGAATTAATATGTAGTTCACACTACAAATACGTATGGTTTTCGGATCATTGTGTAAGGGGGAGTGGTTTCCATGTGAGATGGAGTATTGACTAAGGGGGAGTGGTACATATCACCATAGTATTATTGTTGAAGTTGTGATACAATTGGACTTTGACACTGTGTAATAATACTATGACAGTGTATAACAATGATCGAGACCGATGCTTTGTCATTATTATATCTACGGATCTTCAACAACAGTGATGCTAAACTTACAACCTTTAGGATCATTGAAGTACTTGGAAGTGACGAATATTTCGAGGAATGTTGAAGATTAGACATGTGGAATAGGAGCTACTAAAGTTTCTTTATCTTTTTTGTATTCCATATGTATTTATAGTTTTGTCATTAAAATTGAAAAAGGGGGATATTGTTAGAGCATTGCTCGGTCGAACTCGCATGCGTTGCTATCTCGAGCATGTTTGTCAATGTTAGTGATCAAGACTATAAGTCTTGATTTCTAGTCTACTATAGCTAAGTCTCGGACTAGGATAGAAAGTGTAGTTGAGCTCAAGGACTTCATGGCGATTCATCATACAAGAAGTTGAACTACTCAAGGAACCGGTGGAACATCTAGACAAAAAGGTATGTGAAGACTTGAACTTATCTGTCACTCAAAAGTCTATCTACTCTATCTCATACTTCTTGAGACAAAAAGTCGTATGCTATATATAGACTTAGATTATACACATTTGGTATTTCGAGACGAGTATACCTCGCCTATCTATATCTCGAAATATGTGTTGTTAAGCGTTTCGCTTCGACCATGTTTATCTTTACCTAGTGACGAAAGTCATGATATGTTTCAATCACTTTGAGAATTGCTTTGATGAGAAATAGTGTAACAATTATATAACGTCCTCTAAGAATGTTTCAATAGTTGGAATGAGAGTTTAGATTACATAACCAATGATGGACATAAGTATTGTTGTGGAAACACATATGTGCATAAGTCCTATCCCTTGAACCAAAGTTTGTGAACTTTGTTGATCAAGAGAAACCGGAAGAATGGCTTGTTGCCAAGTCCGCGAACTGCCGAACTTCTCATCCCGAGAAATTCTGCTGGAGTTGACAAACTAGTTGCATGAGTACCAGTCCGCGAACCGGCGGAAAGTCTTTGCCGAGATTTTCTGCTGGAGTTTATAAACTCTGCCCGGTTGCTTAAGTCCGCGAACCTAGTGTGCGAACTTAAGAAGGTTATATATCTGAAGATGATTTCTGAACTTAAACTTATAAAGACTAAGGAATGCAATTTGCAAACCGTGGCTATAAAGTTCATGAACCGATTCGAGTGAATCAAATCATCTTTGCTTCAATTGTGTCTTGTGTAGTACATAAGATTTCCTTGCAATTGAACAACCCTCTAACTAGTTCATTTGAGTCATTTGAACTAGTTATGGTGAAGAAGAATATGGTTGGCATGAAATGATCATATGGCTAACCTTTTGGTTAACTATTGTTGAAACAACAATGCACACGTTTGGGTACGGTTAACAAACCTAGAAGCGTGCAGTTCATTTTTGTATAACAAGATAAGTTTTCGATCTAACAGTTGAGATATATTAGCTTGAATCTAAATCAGGTTTTTATCTAACGGTAGATATTGTTTGCTTTGTGACCAAGTGAAACCCTGATTTGAAAGACTATATAAGGGGACATCTAGCAACTCTGCAAAACTAATCCCCATACCTCACGTGGGATACTAGTTTGCATGCTAGAGTCGTTTCTCCTTTAACCTTTGGTTTTCTTCTTCTAAAACCAGGTTAACGACTTAAAGACTTCACTGGGATTGTGAAGCCATACCGATACTACTTTTATCGTAGTTGTGTGATCTGATCTTGCATCTTCTATCGTACGAGTACAATCAGATTGATTGGCTTGAGTTTGATACCTCCGATAGGCAAGATATAAAAAGTAGTCACAAACATCTTCGTCTCATTGTTTGTGATTCCGCAACATCTTGTTTCGCTACTATACGATTAAGATTGTTGTGAGGTGATTGATTTATCTAGGCTGTTCTTCGGGAATATAAGACCGGGTTATCAATTGGTTCATGTTCACCTTGATTATTATCAAAAGACGGAACAAGAACTTTAGGGTTTTTCTGTGGGAGACAGATTGATCCTTTGATAGACTTGTCTGTGTGAGACAGATTTGTTTATTGTCAAAGCCTGCGATTTTGGGTCGTAGCAACTCTTAGTTATGGGTGAGATCAGCTAAGGGAATCAAGTGGCAGTATCCTGCTGGGATCAGAGGCGTAGGGAGTACAACTGTACCTTGGATCAGTGGGAGAATGATTGGGGTTCAACTATAGTCCAATCCAAAGTTAGCTTGGAGTAGGTTAGTGTATGTAGTGGCTTAATACAGTGTGTGTTCAATCTGGACTAGGTCCCGGGGTTTTTCTGCATTTGCGGTTTCCTCGTTAACAAAATTTCTGGTGTCTGTGTTATTTCAGTTTCCGCATTATATTTTTTTATCTTTATAATTGAAATAATACAGGTTGTGCGTTAGATCATCAATTAGAGTAATCCAACCTTTGGTTGTTGATTGTCATTGATTGATCCTTGGATATTGGACTTTGGCGCCATCCAAGTTATTCCTTGTGTTTGATTAAAGACTCGCTGATTTCTATTAGCTCGAGTAAATCAAAACAAGGGAAAGATATAAACTCGTTGATATACTTTTAATTGATTGAGTCTTGTTGATTCTCTTAAAAGTATATTCGAGTTTGTCCATACAGATTGCTAAGCGAAATATTGGGTGATGTTGTTAGACCCCGCTTTTTCATATCTGACATTTCTTCTTTGAATTGCTCTCTGAATTCATTCGGTATTTATAGATCAGAACATCTGTACTAGCAGATTTTAAAAGAAAAATCAATTTTCCTTCATTAATCAAAATTAGAGATCCGAAATTCAGGATGATGCGAGCAGAGAAAGATAAAACCCCAAAATTTCAATAGAGATCTTGAGACAGAAACCTTAATTTTATTGAGAAAATAATTCAGAAAAGGAGTTGGGAAAATATTTCACAAGGAAACTATGAAACATAAACTCCTTTGCTCAAAGTTTTTGAAAGAAACCACAGAAACGGAGAAAAATAAAACGAAAACAAATTTTTTAAAATATATGGGTTTGTAAGAAAAAAATTTCTACACGCTTGTGGGTTTTTCAGTGAAAAGAAATTAAAAAATTGCTTTAGTAATGGTTTTCACTTGAACAAACAAGTACGGCCATCCAAGCCTTCCAAAAGCCATTACCCCCAAAATATGTCATCTCCCCAAACCCACACACACCACCGTCTCACTGTAAAGCACTAAGCAGTAAGTTTGATATTAGACCCACTTTCAAACCAGCACGTGTGGTATATCCACATCACCAAACACACTTGAATTATATGTCCCCACGACAATGCTACACGCAAAACGACCCAAAAAAAAACCCAGATCACTAACCCTTTTGATTTTTATGTGCTCGAGCATTAAGATCTTTACACGTAGACGACATTCAAAGGTGTGCAGTGAAGCTTCTGTTTACAGCTAATTCCTGGCTGATTCTCACGAAAATGAGGGAGAGAAAAGGAGTGACAAAACACGCAGAAACCCTGCCCCACCTTCGAACCCCAAATTCCAGTGTATCTCTCAATCTATCGCATCGTATGTGTGTCCCCATAAATTCTGCACTTCTCTCTCTTTCTCTCTAAAACTCAGTCTCGGCGCGTGTATATCTTGCTTGAGGAATTAAATTCTTTCTCCTTTTCTTTTTAAGGAAGGATAAATAAATCAGAGAAGAGCTGAGGAGGGAGGACTCAAAGTACGATAAAACCTCGAAACATAATTCGCTGATCTTTCTTCTCTACCACCTCCTTCTTCTGTAAGTTTCTAGAATGTTTTCTTTTTTCTTCTTATTTTTTCTTTCTTACTTTATATAAACGGATCTGAGCTTGTTTTGTTGGAATTTAACAAAGAATTGAGGTTTGTTTATTTTGAATAAAATGTTAATTAATCCATGGAATCCTGAGTTGATTAGTGGGTTTGTGATGAGAATTTCAGATACTGGTAGACCGATCTGGAAATATAGAAAAAATATAATGATAAGGTAGGCAAAGCATTCTTTGTTGGTTGGGTGGATTTGAATATTTATTTATTTTTATCAATATTAGGATCAATTGAGGAGAATTTGAGTATTTTAGCCGGGGTTGTAATGTGAGATCATGATGGAAATTCTCAACATATATTCTTATCCAAATTGTTGTTGCGTCTGTTTTAGAATTCAAATAGTTGTGTTTCGAGTTTCACCCAACACACAGGGCAATAGCTCTAAAATTTTGTCATCTTTTAATTGGTGCTAGAGAGCTTATGTTGATGTCACTACAGCCTTAATCGCCATGTAAGGTTTTTTTTTTATGCTTTGGATGGTCCAGCCATAGGTCACCGAGTCACTAAAATTCCATCAGTTATGGTGTAATATGCATCTTTGTTTGATTTTGACTGTGAGAATATTGTTGAACCAATTGTTTCCCGAAGTTGGGTGTTAGTTTTCTAGGGAGTAATTCCCCCCTTTTTCTTGTCCACTACTTTTTAGAAATCCAAAGAGGTTCCGATAAACTTAGAAAAAAGGGAATAGTACTTTTTAGGCTTAAGGGGATTAAGAATGATGAAACTTTAAACATCATAAGAAGGATTTGTCATGGATCACTTGTATTGTTGACCTTGGACATAGTTTCACATTCAAAGGAATTAAGAATGGGCTATTGTGATACAATCAGGGAATATTTGCCATGTTCTTTGACAAGCTTCAAACTAATAGTACACTTCGAAATAGTGAAAGCATTCCTCTTCAAAGAATCTTTCAGTGATCAGCTCAACGCTCAAGAACACACACTGCTCCAATGTCATAGGCTGGCTTTCCAAACTCATACGGTATGTCATAGTACAGTGTTAACTGTTAAGTGCTCGCATCATTATTGAATTTGGTCATGCTTAAGCTGGAAAGCATGTTTTTTAATATCTTTGGAATCCGTTAGTTATTTGAATCACAGATCACATTATCTGAAACTTGCTTAGTAAAGTTAGTTTGAACAAAAATGAAAGGTCACCAGCTGCGTAATAAGATGGCACTACAACTTGTGCTTCCTTGGTATCTGTTTTTTATTTTCTAAAAAATGATACCACTAGCCACTAGTAGTTTGTATCACAAGCAACCCAACTAATCCAACATTAGCTTTGCGTTATCTTAAAAAACTAATGTCAATCTTTACCTGCTTTCGTCCATAACTTATCCCAAGCAATGCGGTGCTCATCTAAGAACATAAAATATGTTCGTAACACAATTCATGCCAAAACATAACATTAGAGCAACTGTTTCTCTTAGAGGTATTTCACCAAATGAAATAAGTGGAGTTCGTTGGCGTCTCTGATTCCTTGTGAGTTGCGAGCTCCATAACTCGTAGTTAAACTTGTGAAGCTCAACACAATGGTTTCTTGATCAAATAATCTAAAAGCTCAAAGCTTATGTTATGTACAACTTGATCTCTCCTGGCCAGGTGGACTCAGTTACGTCTTGTCGGAACCTATGATGTGAAAGGCGCCCTAGGCGCTCTACGCCCAAGGGGTGCCTAGGCAATAAAGCCCCTAGATGCCAAGATGTGTACAGTTTTTTTTTTTTCCACGGGCGCCTAGGACGCCTCAAAGGCCTTGGCGCCACGCCTCGCCTAGCGCCTAGCACAACATAGGCCGGAACAGAGTGATTTGGTAATCTATTTATTTATGAATATAACATTTAGACTTGTTGTGCTTTTTTGAGTTTTTTTCTTTATAAATAATGCGTATCAATTTTCATAGTGGTTGCTATCTTTACATTTACCCGTTCACTGTGTTATTCTTTCCATTTATGCTGGTGTTTTTCATGCTAAACAGCTTCTGAAACTTCACTAGATCAAGGTTTAGTTTAGTCTAAATTTCTTTATGGTGCAGACTTTTCCTTGGCCCGGCGTAGGAGGTGAGACTTAAAAATATGGTTCTTGAAAGTATAACATCTCCTCATCGGAGGGCCCAAACTCCGTTTACTTCAACTTCTGTCAAAAAAACATTCCCAGCTCGAGACGAATTGGGTAACTGCACAACTCTTTTTCAACGCCACCGTTTCCTTCTTACAATGCTGGCACTCCTAGGTTTCCTTTGTACCATTTATCTCTATTTTGCCGTTACTCTGGGAGCCAGTGGTGAGATGTGTTCAGAATTGACTGGTACAGAGAAGGCATTATGTCGATTAATGCAAGCTAAAGCTTCTGTAGCCAAAGGAAAATTGAAGTTTTTCTAGGTGAAGAGAGAAGTTACTAATAGAAAAGAAGAAAAGAAAAAGAGGTCATCCTTTTGCCTCGAAGTATTACACTAATGTTACCATTAAGTTATTACTTTGGGTTGTCAAAGTATTAGATGCCCTTCTTCTTCTTCAATTCATTCATACATCAGATATTAACTTAGCTTTCTTCTTTTACTCAACTTTTCCTGGCGTTTTCTTTACTGTTTGATTGGTATGGAAAGTAAAAAATTGTTGTCTAAAGATGATCATTTCGTCTTATCTGTGTAGTAAAGTTGTAAAATATTTTGTTAATCTTTTTTTCCTTTTCTGTTTCTGTGTAGAACTTAGTTGATTACTTGATTTTGGTCCATTCAGTCTTAGCATTCATGACTTGACACAAGTTGTTGCTCAAATCTTTTTTTTTCCAAGGCATTCTTGACGTTCCTGAATTTCAAAACAGAAACAGAAAACCGGATGTAAAAAGAAAAGGTTGCACAATCGATTCCCATACATTCTTCAGTGTAAGTAGCCCTATTTGGCCACCTTCAAACCCTGCATCTGCAAACTCATTTCACAATACCCACAGCAATTAGCTTTATAGGCTACCATTTTAAGTGCATCAATATCTCAGCGTTCTTAGAAATTTTTGAGTCCAAGCATCTTACAAGAGATATTTGTGTGGAAGATTATTCAGGTTAATGTTAGAAGGACTTTGAGATACCAGATTATTATTTTTGATACAACTTCTAAATTTTAATAAAAAATCTAAATCACATTGATGTGATAATTGAAGAATATGCAAATATATTCCGCAAGTCATTTTGGGAATGATCAAGATTCAAAGACACGGTTTCTTCCATGTGTTTTCGGTTTCATGTAAATCGAAAAATCACATTGTAAATTGATTATATCAGTATTACTTAGATGTAATAGTAGGGTGTGTCTTCTATATAAGAATCCAAATTCGCAAATTGGACGTTTCCCGCATTAAACAGCGTCCAAATGTAACCTTGCACACTCTCTGAAACACAATATGAAACATTCAAGAGGAAGATATAATTATCTGAGGCCTTACTGATAGTGGGATTTTCACTGTCAAATCCCTATATGACAGGAAGACCAATGATAAGTACAAAGATGATATTCCCAACCCATCCTGGATTTTTTTTTGGAATCTGGACATCTCCCGATCTATACAAATGTTCATCTATAAATGTGCCCATGAAATTCTACCTACAAATGCCAGGAATGCAAGCATCCTCAACTACATTGATCACATCTGCAATCTTTGCAAAGGTGCTAAAAAGTATATAACTCATACTCTTATCCCTTGTCCTTTTGTTTTTGAGGTTTGGATAAACCTTTTATTAGTCCTCAACACCAATGCTTTGGTGGTGCTACTAATTTCAATGATTGGATCAACTCCTGGTTTCTTACTCAATATCAGTTTAAGGACTGGATACCAATCTTTGCTACTATCTACTATTAAAATCAAATTATGAACAATCTATATTAATAGAGATCTGAGCAGGATAATATAGACAAAATTACTAATAATCATAAGCTGAAATTTGGCATCACTATTAGCATAAGTTCCATGAGTCACTCTAACATGGAAGGACATGTTGATTCCTCACCCTATACTAACACTATAATTTCATTGACATGTCTTATACATGAATCTGTGTGGGCGTAGGAAGAGATAACAGATCCAGGAGAGGAGCAGAACTAGCAGTGGACTGGGCCAAAGAACTGCAAAGAGCCAACATAGACTTCCAAGCAGAAGATGATGCAACTCTGAAGAAGCTAGAGGATGAGTACAAGTCAGGAGTCGAAGGAATATTCAACATGGGTTACCATCAAATGAAGAATGGCAATTTTGAAACAGCCTCTTTCGCCCTGGGAAAGCTGATCAGAACCACTAAAGATCATAACTCTACCAGGGGGTTAGTCCTCGGGTGAGTTGGCTGTAGTTCAGTTTTTATCCGTTAGTCGCGGGGGAGTTTGAAGGAGTCTCTTAAAATCTCTGTTAGTCGAGGGAGAGTTTAGAAGAGTCTTCCAAACTCCCTAGAAAACCCCCATTAGTCGTGGGGGAGTTTGAAAGAAACTCTTGAACTCCATGTTAGTGGTAAAACCCTAAAATGCTAGGGAGTTGGTTATTTTGGGGAGTTCTGGGGAGTTTACAGTGTATTTTTGCCTCACTACAAATCTCTCAAAAGAGTAGAGATTTTTGAAGAGTCTCCCAAACTCCCCAAACTCAAAACACCTCTCTTAAACTCCCTACACTCTCTTATATTTCCTCAGAATTCCCAAAATTCACAATACATTAAACTCCCCCCACTCACCCGTGGACTAACCTTGTACGACAATCAAATTAGCTTAATATTCTTGACCGGAAAAAATGTTTTTGATTGAAGAACAGTTATAGCAGTACCAAAAAGCAATAAGTTAAAATCGTTATTAATGTCTCGCCCTGGCGATTTTGAAAACCCTAACCCCATTTGTTTTCAATCTTCTGATTCTCGTCTTATTGATCCTAGTGAAACCCCTGATCATGTTCCTAATTCTATAATGACTGATCAGTCTATCCCCTCTCGTTCTTTTAAAGATTTGGTCACTGGTGCTTCTCGTGATTGGTCCTTGTTGGATGATGATGGTTTTCTTGCTTAACTTGATGAAAACTTATCATTCGTAGAAGTCTCTGATGATTCCCATGATCCTTCTATTCCTATCTCTTTGTAGGAGGATTTATGAACCCTATAAACGATCTCTTATTGGTAAACTATTTGAAAAACGAGTTGGGTTTTCTTTTCTTTAAGAAAGGGTAACCAGATGTGGCAACTTTATGAATCTGTTCAAATTTTAGATTTGGGTTTTGATTTCTTTCTTTTTCGCTTCTCTTCTCTAGATGATTTTAAGAAAGTTCTTTTCAATAGTCCATGGTTTATTTTGAATCGTTTTTTTTCTCTTCAACGTCAGAAACCTGATTTCAAACCTTCAGCTGCTCAAATTCGCCATGTGGTTACTTGGGCTCGTTTACCTGATTTGTCAATTGAATACTTTGATCGATATGTTCTTTTTGGTATATGTAATTTGATTGGTAAGTTTCTTAAGATTGATCTAACTACTGAGCAGGTTTTCAGTGGTAATTTGATTGGCTTTGTTTAGAATTAGATCTTCACAAGGCTTTAGTTCCTGTTGTTCGAGTTGGTCGTCTTCTTCAGAATGTTGAATTTGAAGGAATTGATTCTCTGTGCTTTAATTGTGGGCTTTTATCTCATACTAGAGATTCTTGTCCTCTTATTTTTAAAGATTATCCTCCTCTTATTACGCCTCCTCAATGTTCTATTCGTTTGGCGCCTTTTTCTTCTTCAATTTCTGGACTTGGTCCTTGGACTTTGGTTCAACCCAAGAAGAATTCTCGTGCTTCGTCTTCTCGTTTTAAACCTGATGTTTTTAAAACCAACTTATTTACTTCTTTTCAGCTGAATAGGAATCAACCAGGACGTGCCAACAATCTCGATAAGGGTAAATCTTTATTTAATACCGAGTAAATCTTATCCTTCATTTCATCTTCTATTGCTTCCGTATCATCTTCTTCTAATACACGTCAGTTGATAGCTTCTCCCCTCCCCTCACTTTTGGGTACAGGTGGAGGTTATATTCTCATGCAGACTTGCATGTCAGAGTCAAATTTTCCCCCTCTTTATTCTTTGTCTATCCCTGCATTTAATGCAAACATTCTCCCACATTCTATTTCTTTGTCTTTTTTATTTCCTGTCGTTTCCTATTCTTCTATTCCTTTTTCTTCCTATTCTACTGTTTCGTCGTCCTTCTTTTTATTTTTCTTCTCAGAGCTTAATTGCAAATTCGGATAGCATCTCTTCCTCTTTCCCATATCTTTTTGGGCGATTGCAATCATCTCTTTCTGGATTCGTGGATAGTAATAGAACTGAATCAGTCTTTCAAACGTCATCGTCGAGACTTATTTTTGGGGGAGGATGCTGTGGAACAAAATCAGATAATCTCTCGAAATCAATTGGAAATGCTACGTCAGCTACGGGAGGAAATCATGTTTCTTCATCACAAGCTTCTACTTCTGGGTTCTTCACATTTAATCCCTCCAGCCCAGACCCTACTCTAGAGTTTCAGCCAATCATTTTGTCTCTTACTCTTGAAGAACACCATATTCTAAACCTTTTAGAGATGAATCCCATCCCAAAATGCGCATTAAAGATTTGTCAAGACAACAAGATCATGGAAACTTATCCTCCTCATCTGGTAGAAACCCCAGCTCTACTTTGATACCCAAGAACATGTTGATGTTTCAGATAGAAGTAATAGCTCGTTGGAATTTGGAAGTATTCGATCAGAGATTTTATCGGATGAGACTAATTCCTTTGTTTCAAGACCCTTCACTAGTTCAAGAACAGAAACAAATTCTGATTCAACACAAATTATTGAATCACTTGACACAAACATGTTATCCCAATCTGTTCCTGCAGCCAAACTTTCCAATGAAGCTCATATTTTGGAATAACAGAGGTACGTGTAGACCATCTTTTGTTTGCGTGGCTCGAGACATTATCAGAGAACATCATCCTGTGATTTTGGCTATTGTAGAAACTAGGGCTTTTGCTGATAGGGATACACAAATTGTGAATAAGTTAGGTTTTAGTAAGGCTTTTGTTGTTGATCCTGTTGGTTTTTCGGGTTGTTTGTGTCTTTTATGGAATCCTTTGATTGTAGATATTTCTCGTGCTTCTTACTCTCGCTGGTCTATTCACGTTGTTGTCTCTTTGGTTAGTTCACCTTTATCTCAACCTTGGCTTCTGTCTTCGGTCTGTGATAGTCCAGATCATGTAATTCGTCATCAGTTATGGGCTGAGATTGAGACAGTTTCTTCCTTGTCAGCTTCTAGTTAGCTAACTTTAGGTGACTTTACTTCAGTGTTACATCATTCTGAAAAAGTTAGAGGGAATCCTTTGTCTCTTCACAATCTCAAGAGTTAGCTATTGTTTTCAATCAGTGTGGTTTAATATATTTGGCCTCTTCTGTCTCAAGGTTTACATGGAATAGTCATCAGATTGGACATCATAATATCAAGGAAAGACTTGATGGTGTTGCTATTAATGGACCTCTCCAAGTTCAGTTTCCTGCTGTTCAGATTGTTGGAGAAAATGAGTTTTAATTAAAAAGATTTTATGGTCTTGGTATGGTTTGATCTAATGACCTAAGGGTCTAAGGATACTCACTCATTTTTGGGTGAATGAAGTGGAACCTTTAGTCCCACATTGTGGAAAACTAAAGAGGAGCTCCACTATATAATCATACACTTATGTATGAATTGTAAAACGTGAGTGGAGCGGGTGGGCAAAAATACATATTTTGACCCATGCGATATACGCGTATACCATGCACCAAGTCCCTTTCCTATTCGGATTTACTTTTTGGAGAATTTTTTCTTTAGGAATTTAATTCCAAAATTATTTTTTAAGAGTTTTATTTGTGGGAAATTCCTTTTACGAGTTTTACTTGTTTTTGAAGAAAACAAAAAAAAACCTAACTTGATTTGCAAGTATCTCATCCTATAAATATGACTCGAAATTCTGTTTTTAAAAAACACACAAGCAGCGACTATCTCTAGGTCTACTTTTCTTCTTCTTCTTATATTTTGTGCGGCGTTTTGCTTCCATCCCTGTTGCTGAGTTCAAGAGTGGGTAAC
>NC_039365.1:59962451-59971900 GCF_003573695.1 Papaver somniferum
GCTTAGGCTCAAATAATTAAACTTGCCATGAAGGATACTCAACCTTGCTGACTGGAGATTCCAAGATCAAGGTTTCGAATGAGACAACTAATTTGTGGTAGTTAAAGGTAAACACTATCAGATAATTTTATTATCTGTCCCTTCCCTATGGTGTTGATGTGATAGTGTGACTGCATGTGGAGGATGACTTCTAATTAAGTCTTAATGAGTTCTATAGTTTCAATTTAAGATTGAAGTGGGGTGTAGCAGTAAGCACTCTTGATGGAACTCACCTATCTGAATGAGGAAGTGGGTCGCTTCCTATGAGAATGGAGCCAATTCTTTAGAGCATTCTGAGAAACAGGATATGTCCAGGGCCAAAATGGACAAAACGGCACGAACTTAGCAACACTTGGAGGATATCATGCGTGGATATTATTTGAACTACACCAAACGCTAGCAGTTCAAGACATCGCGTTCACTGTTTAGCTAGTTGTTCCGGTAACTTCTCACTAAGCAAGGTTCAAGACCTCATGGACACCTTTGCCTAAATGGTATTTTCCTTACTCTGATTTTTTCGTTTTCTGATATTTCATTCATGTGGGGGATTGTTGGAGAAAATGAGTTTTAATTAAAAAGATTTTATGGTCTTGGTATGGTTTGATCTAATGACCTAAGGGTCTAAGGATACTCACTCATTTTTGGGTGAATGAAGTGGAACCTTTGGTCCCACATTGTGGAAAACTAAAGAGGAGCTCCACTATATAATCATACACTTATGTATGAATTGTAAAACGTGGGTGGAGCGGGTGGGCAAAAATACATATTTTGACCCATGTGATATACGCGTATACCATGCACCAAGTCCCTTTCCTATTCGGATTTACTTTTTGGAGAATTTTTTCTTTAGGAATTTAATTCCAAAATTATTTTTTAAGAGTTTTATTTGTGGGAAATTCCTTTTACGAGTTTTACTTGTTTTTGAAGAAAACAAAAAAAAACCTAACTTGATTTGCAAGTATCTCATCCTATAAATATGACTCGAAATTCTGTTTTTAAAAAACACACAAGCAGCGACTATCTCTAGGTCTACTTTTCTTCTTCTTCTTATATTTTGTGCGGCGTTTTGCTTCCATCCCTGTTGCTGAGTTCAAGAGTGGGTAACTTGCGTTGTGCTAACTCAAGTTATATCGGGCAGTCTTATCCTGGACACATCTTCGCACGTTGGGGTTTAGCATTACTTCAGAGTATACCCGCGAACTAATGTGTTAAGGACAGCTTGTTGAACCTGTGATTCTGCCCTCATCAATTTGTTCGTGGTAGAGTTGTTTGATACTGTTCTTTATATTATTGTTTGATACATCTGACGTTTCTTCAATTGTTGCAAGATTCCAACAATCTTAACACATTATTATTCCTTGTAACAATGGGAAAGAACGATGTTGAAAGACCACAGAAGTTTAACGGAAAGGATTTCAAGAGATGGCAATCCAAGATGCTATTTTATCTAAGCCATCATGAACTGGATTATGTACTTGTTCCACATGCTGAATTGATGAATGCTGAAGGTTTCACTGAGGAGGCGATCGAGTATAACAAGAGGTGTAATTTTCTGGCGAAAAATCATATCATGAATGGTTTGGAAGATGCGATGTATGATTTTTACAATGCTAAAGAAAATTTCAGTGCTTATGATTTGTGGACTGCGTTAGAAGCAAAGTATCAAGCGGAGACTGCAGGGAGCAAGAAATTTCTGGTGGCGAAGTTTATGGACTTCAAGATGACGAATGATAAACCTGTTGTTGATCAATTTCTCGAATTTCAACAGATCATTAATGAGATTCTTGCTGAAGGTATGGTCATTGATGAGACGTTTCAAGTATCTGCGGTAATTGAGAAGTTACCATCTTCTTGGTCTGAATACAAGAAAAAGCTAAGACATGAAACTGGCGAGATCAACATGGTTGAATTAGGAAAGAAAATTCAAGTGGAAGAGATGCTGTGCACCAAGGATAAGAACGTGTCTTCTGCAAGGGACATGAGTAACAAAGCTCATATGACTGAACACAGATCTTCCAAAGCTGGAAAAGGTGAGAGTAACAATCGTAGCTCTAAGCGTGGTCCTCCCAAGAAAGGTATGTTTCGAAAACCAGAGTCTAGCATTACTAAAATTAAGGGTGCTTGTTATGCGTGTGGAGTTACTGGACATATGGCAGTTCACTGTAGACATCGTAAGGACAAAAAGGATAGTGCTAACTTGGTTGAAAAGAACAAGGACGAGTTTTCTGCAGTAGTGTCTGAAGTTAATTTGGTGACCAATGTGATGGACTGGTGGGTAGACTCTGGAGCTACCAAGCATGTTTGTGGGAACAGAGACCTGTTCACCTCCTACCAGAGGGTAGGGGAAGGCGAGAAACTCTATATGGGTAACTCATCTGCATCAGAGGTTGCAGGAAAAGGAAAGGTCGGTCTGAAGCTCACATCTGGCAAGACTCTCACATTGAATGAAGTTCTTCATGTTCCAGACATCTGCAAAAATCTTGTTTCTTGTTCTGTTTTAGATGATAAGGGTTTTAAAGTTTCAATTGAGTCTGGAAAACTTATAGTAACTAAGGGCAATGATTATGTGGGTAAGGGTTATAAGACTGGAGGTCTTTACAAACTTAATGTAACCTGTCCTGAAGTGAAATTGAATGATTCTTCTGCTTACATGTGTGTGTCATCGAATGTTTGGCATGGTAGACTTGGTCATGTAAATTACAAATCAATGCATAAACTGGCTAGCGTAGGCTGCATACCCAAATTCACTTTGGATAAAAGTTATAAGTGTGAGATTTGCGTAGAATCTAAGCATGCTAAGAAATTATTCAGGAAGAATGTCCAGAGAAACACTAAACCCTTAGAATTGATTCATTCAGACGTAGTTGACATGAAGTCAGTTCAAACTAGAGGTGGTAAGAAATGGTTTGTCACTTTTATAGATGATTGTACGAGGTACTGTCAGGTTTATTTGCTTAGAGGGAAGGACAATGCCTTAGAAGCCTTTAAGATATATAAACGTGAAGTTGAAAACCAATTGAATGCTACCATTAAAACTTTTAGGTCTGACCGTGGTGGTGAGTATCTAATTCCTATTGGAGATTTCTGTGAAGAACATGGGATAATACATGAAACTACAGCCCCTTATTCACCTCAATCCAATGGTGTAGCTGAACGAAAGAACCGTACCCTTAAGGATATGATGAATGCCATGTTGATTAGTTCAGGATTACCTTCGAATTTGTGGGGGGAGGCTATCCTCTCAGCCAATTACATCCTGAACAGAGTACCCTTTAAAGGATCAGATAAAAGTCCATATGAGTTATGGAAAAGTAAACAACCATCTTATGATTACTTCAAAGTGTGGGGGTGCTTGGCAAAGGTGGCCATCCCTCCTCCTAAGACAAATAAGATAGGACCCAAAACCGTTGATTGTGTTTTTATAGGGTATCCTGAGCATTCTAGTGCTCATAGGTTTATGGTTGTGAGTTCTGAAATTTCTGACATAGGGTTGAATACTATCATTGAGTCTAGGGATGCTGAGTTCTTTGAGAATGTTTTTCCTATGAAACGTGATTCTCGAAAGAGATGTTTAGATGATCCCCTAGAATTTACATCATCCAGTCAGTCATTACCTTTAGAGGAAGATGAACCAGAAATAGAACCTAGAAGAGGTAAAAGGGTTAAAACTATGAAAACCTATCCTGGTTGCATTACATACCTAGCCGAGTCTGATCCTCAGACTTACAAAGAAGCCATGACTTGTCCTGAAGCTCCGTGGTGGAAAGAAGCTTCAATTAGTGAAATGGATTCCATTCGAGAAAACGGTACTTTTGAACTTGTAGATTTACCTCCAGGGTCTAAGGCCATAGGTTGTAAATGGATTTTCAAGAGAAAACGTAATATAAATGGAACTATTGAAAAATACAAGGCTAGGTTGGTAGCGAAAGGCTATAAACAGATAGAAGGTATAGACTTCTTTGATACATATTCACCAGTAAGTAGAATTAGCTCCATTAGGATGTTAATTGCTATATCTTCTGTCCATAACCTACAGATACATCAAATGGATGTAAAGACAGCGTTTTTGAATGGTGAATTAGATGAAGAAATTTATATGGAACAACCCGAAGGATTTGTAGTTAAAGGTTGTGAGAAGAAGGTTTGTAAACTGAAGAAATCTTTGTATGGATTGAAACAAGCACCTAAACAGTGGCATGAGAAATTTGATCATGTGATGATTTCTAGTGGTTTTAGAATTAATGAATCTGATAAGTGTGTTTATACTAAACTTGTCAAGGATGCCTGTGTGATTGTATGCTTGTATGTTGATGATATGCTTATACTAGGTACAAACATGGATGTTATTAATACCACTAAGAAAATGTTGAATGAGAACTTTGACATGAAAGACTTAGGCCCCGCTGATGTCATATTAGGGATGAAGATTAGAAAAACTTCTAATGGCTATAGTCTGAGTCAGTCTCATTATGTTGAATCCATACTTAAGAAATATAATCAGTTTGACTGTAAACCTGTTTGCACTCCATATGATTCTTCTTGCAAACTCATGAAGAATAAGGGTGTAGGTGTTAACCAACTTGAATACTCAAGATTCATAGGAAGTCTGATGTATTTGATGAATTGTACGAGACCATACATTGCTTATGCTGTGAGTAGGTTAAGCAGGTATACTTGTAATCCAGGGCAGAAACATTGGGATGCACTTAATAGAGTGCTAAAGTACTTGAAGTACACAATGACCTTTTGTTTGAATTACGAAGGGTATCCGGCCGTCCTTGAGGGATTTTGCGATGCGAACTGGATAGCAGACTCAGAGGAGTCTAAGTCTACGAGTGGATATGTATTCACTCTAGCAGGTGCGTCTGTATCTTGGAAGAGTTCCAAACAGACATGTATAGCTCGCTCAACTATGGAGTCGGAGTTTATTGCGTTAGATAAAGCAGGAGAGGAGGCCGAATGGCTAAGAAACTTTTTAGAAGATATTCCTCTCTGGCATAGGCCTGTGCCAGCTATATCTATACATTGTGACAGCAAATCTGCAATAGGTAGAGCTAAAAATAGCTTCTACAATGGAAAGTCTATACATATGCGTAGAAGACATGATTCTTTGAAATTACTAATCTCAACAGGCGTTATTTCCATAGATTGGACAAGGTCCAAGGAGAATATAGCGGACCCTTTGACGAAAGGCTTGTCCAAGGAGATAGTTAGTAAAGCATCGAAGGGGATGGGGCTTAGGCTCAAATAATTAAACTTGCCATGAAGGATACTCAACCTTGCTGACTGGAGATTCCAAGATCAAGGTTTCGAATGAGACAACTAATTTGTGGTAGTTAAAGGTAAACACTATCAGATAATTTTATTATCTGTCCCTTCCCTATGGTGTTGATGTGATAGTGTGACTGCATGTGGAGGATGACTTTTAATTAAGTCTTAATGAGTTCTATAGTTTCAATTTAAGATTGAAGTGGGGTGTAGCAGTAAGCACTCTTGATGGAACTCACCTATCTGAATGAGGAAGTGGGTCGCTTCCTATGAGAATGGAGCCAATTCTTTAGAGCATTCTGAGAAACATGATATGTCCAGGGCCAAAATGGACAAAACGGCACGAACTTAGCAACACTTGGAGGATATCATGCGTGGATATTATTTGAACTACACCAAACGCTAGCAGTTCAAGACATCGCGTTCACTGTTTAGCTAGTAGTTCCGGTAACTTCTCACTAAGCAAGGTTCAAGACCTCATGGACACCTTTGCCTAAATGGTATTTTCCTTACTCTGATTTTTTCGTTTTCCGATATTTCATTCATATGGGGGATTGTTGGAGAAAATGAGTTTTAATTAAAAAGATTTTATGGTCTTGGTATGGTTTGATCTAATGACCTAAGGGTCTAAGGATACTCACTCATTTTTGGGTGAATGAAGTGGAACCTTTAGTCCCACATTGTGGAAAACTAAAGAGGAGCTCCACTATATAATCATACACTTATGTATGAATTGTAAAACGTGGGTGGAGCGGGTGGGCAAAAATACATATTTTGACCCATGCGATATACGCGTATACCATGCACCAAGTCCCTTTCCTACACGGATTTATTTTTTGGAGAATTTTTTCTTTAGGAATTTAATTCCAAAATTATTTTTTAAGAGTTTTATTTGTGGGAAATTCCTTTTACGAGTTTTACTTGTTTTCGAAGAAAACAAAAAACCTAATTTGATTTGCAAGTATCTCATCCTATAAATATGACTCGAAATTCTGTTTTAAAAACACACAAGCAGCGACTATCTCTAGGTCTATTTTTCTTCTTCTTCTTATATTTTGTGCGGCGTTTTGCTTCCATCCTTGTTGCTGAGTTCAAGAGTGGGTAACTTGCGTTGTGCTAACTCAAGTTATATCGGGCAGTCTTATCCTGGACACATCTTCGCACGTTGGGGTTTAGCATTACTTCAGAGTATACCCGCGAACTAATGTGTTAAGGACAGCTTGTTCAACCTGTGATTCTGCCCTCATCAATTTGTTCGTGGTAGAGTTGTTTGATACTGTTCTTTATATTTATTGTTTGATACATCTGACGTTTCTTCAATTGTTGCAAGATTCCAACAATCTTAACACATTATTATTCCTTGTAACAATGGGAAAGAACGATGTTGAAAGACCACAGAAGTTTAACGGAAAGGATTTCAAGAGATGGCAATCCAAGATGCTATTTTATCTAAGCCATCATGAACTGGATTATGTACTTGTTCCACATGCTGAATTGATGAATGCTGAAGGTTTAACTGAGGAGGCGATCGAGTATAACAAGAGGTGTAATTTTCTGGCGAAAAATCATATCATGAATGGTTTGGAAGATGCGATGTATGATTTTTACAATGCTAAAGAAAATTTCAGTGCTTATGATTTGTGGACTGCGTTAGAAGCAAAGTATCAAGCGGAGACTGCAGGGAGCAAGAAATTTCTGGTGGCGAAGTTTATGGACTTCAAGATGACGAATGATAAACCTGTTGTTGATCAATTTCTCGAATTTCAACAGATCATTAATGAGATTCTTGCTGAAGGTATGGTCATTGATGAGACGTTTCAAGTATCTGCGGTAATTGAGAAGTTACCATCTTCTTGGTCTGAATACAAGAAAAAGCTAAGACATGAAATTGGCGAGATCAACATGGTTGAATTAGGAAAGAAAATTCAAGTGGAAGAGATGCTGTGCACCAAGGATAAGAACGTGTCTTCTGCAAGGGACATGAGTAACAAAGCTCATATGACTGAACACAGATCTTCCAAAGCTGGAAAAGGTGAGAGTAACAATCGTAACTCTAAGCGTGGTCCTCCCAAGAAAGGTATGTTTCGAAAACCAGAGTCTAGCATTACTAAAATTAAGGGTGCTTGTTATGCGTGTGGAGTTACTGGACATATGGCAGTTCACTGTAGACATCGTAAGGACAAAAAGGATAGTGCTAACTTGGTTGAAAAGAACAAGGACGAGTTTTCTGCAGTAGTGTCTGAAGTTAATTTGGTGACCAATGTGATGGACTGGTGGGTAGACTCTGGAGCTACCAAGCATGTTTGTGGGAACAGAGACCTGTTCACCTCCTACCAGAGGGTAGGGGAAGGCGAGAAACTCTATATGGGTAACTCATCTGCATCAGAGGTTGCAGGAAAAGGAAAGGTCGGTCTGAAGCTCACATCTGGCAAGACTCTCACATTGAATGAAGTTCTTCATGTTCCAGACATCTGTAAAAATCTTGTTTCTTGTTCTGTTTTAGATGATAAGGGTTTTAAAGTTTCAATTGAGTCTGGAAAACTTATAGTAACTAAGGGCAATGATTATGTGGGTAAGGGTTATAAGACTGGAGGTCTTTACAAACTTAATGTAACCTGTCCTGAAGTGAAATTGAATGATTCTTCTGCTTACATGTGTGTGTCATCGAATGTTTGGCATGGTAGACTTGGTCATGTAAATTACAAATCAATGCATAAACTGGCTAGCGTAGGCTGCATACCCAAATTCACTTTGGATAAAAGTTATAAGTGTGAGATTTGCGTAGAATCTAAGCATGCTAAGAAATCATTCAGGAAGAATGTCCAGAGAAACACTAAACCCTTAGAATTGATTCATTCAGACGTAGTTGACATGAAGTCAGTTCAAACTAGAGGTGGTAAGAAATTGTTTGTCACTTTTATAGATGATTGTACGAGGTACTGTCAGGTTTATTTGCTTAGAGGGAAGGACAATGCCTTAGAAGCCTTTAAGATATATAAACGTGAAGTTGAAAACCAATTGAATGCTACCATTAAAACTTTTAGGTCTGACCGTGGTGGTGAGTATCTAATTCCTATTGGAGATTTCTGTGAAGAACATGGGATAATACATGAAACTACAGCCCCTTATTCACCTCAATCCAATGGTGTAGCTGAACGAAAGAACCGTACCCTTAAGGATATGATGAATGCCATGTTGATTAGTTCAGGATTACCTTCGAATTTGTGGGGGGAGGCTATCCTCTCAGCCAATTACATCCTGAACAGAGTACCCTTTAAAGGATCAAATAAAAGTCCATATGAGTTATGGAAAAGTAAACAACCATCTTATGATTACTTCAAAGTGTGGGGGTGCTTGGCAAAGGTGGCCATCCCTCCTCCTAAGACAAATAAGATAGGACCCAAAACCGTTGATTGTGTTTTTATAGGGTATCCTGAGCATTCTAGTGCTCATAGGTTTATGGTTGTGAGTTCTGAAATTTCTGACATAGGGTTGAATACTATCATGGAGTCTAGGGATGCTGAGTTCTTTGAGAATGTTTTTCCTATGAAACGTGATTCTCGAAAGAGATGTTTAGATGATCCCCTAGAATTTACATCATCCAGTCAGTCATTACCTTTAGAGGAAGATGAACCAGAAATAGAACCTAGAAGAGGTAAAAGGGTTAAAACTATGAAAACCTATCCTGGTTGCATTACATACCTAGCCGAGTCTGATCCTCAGACTTACAAAGAAGCCATGACTTGTCCTGAAGCTCCGTGGTGGAAAGAAGCTTCAATTAGTGAAATGGATGCCATTCGAGAAAACGGTACTTTTGAACTTGTAGATTTACCTCCAGGGTCTAAGGCCATAGGTTGTAAATGGATTTTCAAGAGAAAACGTAATATAAATGGAACTATTGAAAAATACAAGGCTAGGTTGGTAGCGAAAGGCTATAAACAGATAGAAGGTATAGACTTCTTTGATACATATTCACCAGTAAGTAGAATTAGCTCCATTAGGATGTTAATTGCTATATCTTCTGTCCATAACCTACAGATACATCAAATGGATGTAAAGACAGCGTTTTTGAATGGTGAATTAGATGAAGAAATTTATATGGAACAACCCGAAGGATTTGTAGTTAAAGGTTGTGAGAAGAA